>NC_067159.1:37732663-37985163 GCF_903995435.1 Acomys russatus
TGCTGCTAGTTGATAATTCCACACCAATCTGCTTTGATGTCCTCGAAAAGGATTTTGATATTTTATCAGGAAAGCTCAAGGGAACGTGTCTCTGATATCTATTTGCTATGCTAGGACATATCCCCAAGTTTTCCATTTAGTATATAGATTCAATCTCCCTTAATTTCAGGAAGTTTTCTTGAATTATAGTTTAAAATAGTAATTCTTTCTCATTTCATTCTATTCTTTTCCTGTCTGAGGACATTAGTTATGTTTATGACGTTTGTTTGTCTTTGCCTCCATACTGATAAGTTTCCCATGGTTTTCTTTTGCAGATGTTTCTCAGTCTCCCCCATTTGAACGCAGGCCACTTCATTGTACATTATACTTGTGCCCCTCGGTGAGCCAATAGGCTCCCTTTGTTTCTAGGAGGGCTTTGTGTTCTCTGAAGTCCCTTTCTTCAACACGATCACAGACCCTTGTGTATCTTCTTGCTCCTAAGGTGCTCCAGGTTCTCCTGTTTCTCCTTCGTAATCATTCCCTATATTCTCACTTTTTAATTTTCTATTTCTGTATTTTATTCCTGTTTCCATTTTCTTTTATGTTACGGCAGCAGTTTTCTCATGTGCAAAACAACTATGACTTTCATCTATTTTCTTATAGTATCACCATATGGGGTTTGGGTGACTTTGTTTGCTTTTAACATACTTTAATGATGCTCATTATTCTTAGCATTTTAATTAGAAGGTATATTCTGTGGAGTGGGAGATAAGAGCTGAATACGTCTGGCTTTTCTGGTTTCTCAAATCATAGGTTCTCTCTTCTATTCCTACCTTAAACAGACACTAGTTTACCACAGGAGCCGGCCTGTTACCAGGGTTACACTGATTCTCTTTATGTGCTGTCCCACAAAGGCTAACTTAATAGCCTCTGGTTGCTTCTTTCAAAGAGTATCTTAATGTCCAGGCTATTCCCTATCCAAACCCCAGAAACGCTGTCTGCCTAGTATGCTACAATGCGCCAATCACCTGCACACTGAAGCCTGCCTTCTTCAGTTCTTGAACAGTGAGTTCTCTGACAAGGACTATCTCACAGTACTTTCAGCAATCCACGTAAGCAGCACTGTCACCTTGTGAGACGGAGCTGATGTCAAACGTCAAATATCCTCCTGAACTGCCCATCTGTCTCATTTGCAATTTTCTATGTATTTTTTCTAGATTCTGTGTAGTGCTAAGGGCCCTGTGCTTTCCCCTCACTGCATCTGAACTTGAGCAGCTATTCTTCTATGCTTGAAGATGATGTGGCACCAGCTGTTTTATTTGTTCTCTGTTTGCTATGGCTGGGTCTTAGAAGACACTGGGTGATTCCATCATACACTCTACCCATTATCTTGAGCTAAAATTTCTATATGTCCTCAATTTAACTTAAATTTAAAATTTTCACTATTCAGTAGAAATTAAGAGTAGTTGGAGGAACTCAGAGCATAAGAGATTTTATTTACCAAGATCAGGTGGAATGCAAGTAGGCAGAGTAAAGTTAGCACGTCAGACACAGTAAAGTTAGCATGCTAATACTACAATCAACACCATAATTAAACTAAAAAGAGAAGTTGGAAGAAAAATGTCTCATACCTATTACTGACAAATGATTAATATTCAAAGTAAACAAATAATATAAGTGCACAAATAGTGAAAAATTAAGAATGATGAAAAAGATAAAAAACAGATATTTCAATAAAGAATTTCATGATCACGGAATATGTGAAAGAGATCCTAAACCACATTTGTAGCTACGTAAATTCAGTCAATATGCTACAAAAAATGAGATATCATATCAGAAAGAGACAGAAGTAAGAGAATAGTCAGATTCTGGGGTGTGGAGGTGGGCATGCAAATAACTGGAATGAGGGGATGGGGGACATCTGTGCGTCACATTCTCCTCACTGGCCAACATGCTGATAATACCACCATAAGGAATAGTCTTATTAAATAGTAAAAGAGAATTTATGTGTTTTTCAATACATGCTATGTAATTTCAAATGTTAAAATGTTGAATCAGTCATTAGAATGGAACTAAAACAGAGACTTAGAATTTAGAAATTTCTAAATCTAACTAAAATCAATGGAGATGGAAGCTTTAAATATCCGATGAGAGGAAACATAAAACAGGCATTAACAACTACAGGTGACTCATTAAGTACGCAAATACATGGAGAAATTAATTTCATATAATTTACAAATGGCTTATGTGAACATATGTGAACCATCATAACATAACATATCATAACATAACATAACATAAACCATCATAACAAAAACACCATAAGTAGCGGGTATACAATAAAAGTGCTAAGGCAAAGGAAACAAAAGTGAAGCTTATCATAATAAGAAGGGAGTTCAAAGAAAAACAATCCAAAAAACAGTAGAGAAAGCATATACTGAAAGATAAGTACAAGCCTTTAAATAACATCACTCCAAACAATGAGGTGTAAGATGCACTCCTTAACTTTGGAGTCTACCCACTGAGAGGAACCTTTCCCTTCATCTACGTTCTGAGCCAATTAGGAGATACAAGGGAAAAGAGTAAGACAGATGGCAACTAAATTAGGAAATCTGAAATTAGAGAATCTGGTCCCCCCCCCCCCCAGGGATGTTTGAACTAAACCACAGTGAATCCTGACACAGAACAGCTTCCTTCCACACCACAGGTCTGCCCCGCACCAGGAAGTGCCTAACCCTAAGTTCACCATATTCCCATGAGTGGGAGCACACATACAGCCTCTACAGAAAAAGCAGTTAATAAAACTAAAGGAAAAGGCAGAGCCATTAAAAGGTACTGCTTTCCCCCCAACTCACTAACTATCAATTACTCTGAGGACGCTGTGAATAGGGCAAGTACAGTTCAGTGGTGATGAACTAATGACCAAGCCTCCATCTGGTAGACTGATAATTGCAACAAATATCCAAGGCAATTAAAATACATTTTTTTTTCTAAAAAGGCTTTCTCTGTGTAGCCTTGGCTGTCCTGGACTCAGGCTAGTCTCGAATTCACAAAGTGAGTGGTTGGTGGTTAGTGATGGTATGGTAGAAGATTGCACAGAAGAAAGCGTATTGTACCACAGCAAGTTGTCACCTTCAGATGGTTGGCAGTAGAATCTGTGTTCATTGGACGCTGTGAGAATAGCCTGCGTTCTTGCCTAACTGTGTTAGAAACTTATTTCTGCTTTCAACAAAAATTCCCACTCAGGCTAATTAAGCCAGGTGGCACCAAGGGGTGAAAAAAAAAAACAGACTTAATTAGAGAAAGGTCCAGACCTTTCTTCTGGACCTCAAATTAAGAGTTTTCTGTCAGGCAACCAGAAGCAACCCAGTATTAAATGTTTTCCTATTGAAGCTCAATTCTCTGAAGAAATCAAAGTAGTTAAAATAAATAAAGGGAGAAATGATGGATCAGGCTAAAAAAAAAAAAAAAAAAAAAAAACAATTTTAATAAAAAGAAGAGAAAGAAAGGCTTTAACAAGTTTTCCAAAGAGTTTCTTCAACATGTAGACTGGACTTCCCAGGGCTAGAAAGAGAAACAATATTAATAAATAAATAAATAAATGTATTGCTTCCAAAGGCATGTGACTATTTCACTCTCTCAAAATGACTTCGTAGTGCCAATCCAACTGAGCAGGAGGCAGTTGGAGAAAATTGCTCAAGTCCCAGAACCACTTTCAATATTTGGCTGCAAAAGATAATGCTATAATGTTGTCCCAGAAAAGGCACATCTACCGGCTATACTGAAAAAAATCCATCCAATTAGAGAATTTTACCCAAGGCGTGACATTCCTAGTGAAACAAAGAATTTTCTCCATAATGGGAGCTGACAGTCAAGACAATTCTTTTCTAAATGAGATTTCATCACATCTCTGACTTTGTGATATTCTATACTTCTATTTCTTTTTCCTCCTCTGAAATATAGGAAAGACTTTAAGTTCACAAGTTCCAGCTTTTTCATTATATGCTAGTTTAGGGAGAGCTGCCCATAACACATCAATCAGGTCCTAAATTGCAGAGCAACAGTGAGAAATACTG
The DNA here is from genome assembly GCF_903995435.1 of Acomys russatus. Lineage (NCBI taxonomy): Eukaryota > Metazoa > Chordata > Mammalia > Rodentia > Muridae > Acomys > Acomys russatus. Next base: position 37,736,719 of record NC_067159.1, read on the forward strand.
TAACAGTTGGGGTTCCAGTTTGCCTCCCTTGGGAGGAGTTGACTGTGTTCTAGGTAGAAAGAGAAGATCCTACCTAGATATGTGGGAAGAACTGGAACCAACCCTGACAGCTTAAACACTCTTCTAAGCATTCCATCCCTCATTAATGGGTCAAGGATAGCCATATACATTGTATGAAAGATCAACATCAGAGCTTCTGAGAAGTCAAAAATACAAAAATGACGGGTATGGTGGCTCATGTCTGTAATCCCAGTACTCTTTTGGGATGCAGACAAGAGTATTAGGAAATTCAAAGCAAGTCTCAGATACCTCGACAAAGAGCATAAAGACAACACAAAACAATGATGGGCCTCTTCTAGTTAAAGGAGGCACCGATCTCATGTCATGAATTACCATTGAGTTCCCTTCCGCTCCCACCGCTACTAGCCACAGTGCCAAATAAGACTGAAAGGATAAAAGGTACTAAAATTGTATGAATCCCAGAGGCAAAAGGACCAGGAAAGGAGACTAGCCATGCCTTTCGAAGCCGAGGAACACAGAGTGATGGCTGATATACAACACTGAGCCACCGAATCCTACAAAGGCCATCAGGACGTATCAGTATCAGTGCTGATTCTACAAAACTCCCAGGAGACTTAGGAATAGCAGCATAGAGTAGCCTGGGAGGTGAGGCAGCAGGTGGGGTTAAGAATGAAGGGATATTTACCAATTTTTGAAACAACTGGCACTTATCCCAATCTTCCCTCGTTTCCTGCAACCAGACAAGCTTTCTCATGGCCAGTGACTATCCCACCTTCTCGCTTCTTGGCTCCTTTCATGTCCCAACGAGACCTTAACTGAAGACTAAAAGGTTATTGTTTACAGAGTTTGACCAGAGGCATAGAGACCAGGACATGTCAGACTGAGCTGAAGGTGAAGTGAGTATGCACCGTGAGTTCTGGAGACAGCTAAGTGCTCTGCATATTCAACACCTGATCCAAAATCACTGCTATTCCCTTGAATTATTTGGATTTACTTGATAAATATGCATACTTGTACATAAACATTTGTTTCAGCACAGAGGTATTTTCTTCTTTCACATACTGGTTTAATTTGTTTATTTTCCATTTCTCTGTCCTTCCTTGAGTCTGATAGATTGTTATCTATGATTTAACTATTCCTCTGATTCTCTTTTTGTTACCAATGTCTTTGTGTGCAAGGGCCTCTACATTACATTTTGTTTACTATTTTCACTCTGACTTATTCTTTTAAGACATTGAAAGGTCATATCAAATTAAAAGTTTAATTAAAGTTAGAACCAGGACTGAAAGGGTATTCGTGTACTCTGTTTTTCTTCCTTCCTTCCTTCCTTCCTTCTTCCTTCCTTTCTCCTTTCCTTTCTTTGAAATGTCGTAAACACTACTTAGTCTGCCTATTTGTCCAAACTCTTTCCTGGCAGCCTACTTCTGTTCTATGTGAGACTAATCTATCCGTTTAAATTTAATTAATTGTTATCTCCTGCTTTCTTTATTCAGTATCTATTTTATTTAGAGAATAATTTTTGTCAATTTTATTCACACTTTAATCAGACAAGTATATTTTTGCTCTTTATGCTTATATCCTTAGCTAGCTTACCAGTCAGGGCCCAGCAGCAGCAAGAGAAAAAGAAAGAAGGGGACAAAGACGATGATGTAAAGAAACTGTTCTGAGCTGTTAGTGCAAGAAATTAATACAGGTGAGGGGTGAGATGAAAAGATAAGCAAAAGTTAAGGCAATATCCCAGAAATTATAGAAACCGAGGCTCCCTTTCATTCCCAGGATGCTGGGACAAGAGGAAGAATTCAGGCTGGCCTAGATCACCCATTGCACATAATGGCAGGCCTATGCAGAAAAAGCTGGAGCCACCAGGGACCTACAGACAGTGATGAATGCACAGCAAAGGAAACTGCTTTCTTCATTTCTTTGACCTTCCACAAGGCTCTGTCCCTGGCTAATCTCCAGCGAGAAGCCAGTTGAAAAGGAGATTGACTAAGGTTTGACCTCAGTGATCAAAGGCAAAACACAGAGAAGGCAGGCAATGGATTGAGGATATCCATTGTCCTCTCAGTTGGCATCTATTATCACCTCACACATGTAATTAACTATATGTTAATGTCACATGAGGTGGTATCCTGAGACACTGTGGCATAGACTACAGTCATCTTAAGAGAAAACCTCAACTGAGAAGTCGCCTATGTCCAATTAGCATGTCCATCAGAGCTTACTTCACTGCTAATTGTGTGAGCTGTAGGCATGTTAGTTGGCCTGTAGTTGGCTTATGAGGGACTTCCTCGATATTGTTCATTTTCGATAGCTCATTGTAGGCAGCGCTATTCTTAGGCCAGTGTTCCTGAACTGTTTAAGAAAGCTACAGTATAAGGCAGATAGGGAGCTAGGTAATAAACAGCTGTAGTTTTTCAATGTGAGATGGCTTTCCTGGCTGGAGGCAATACTGTGTGGGGTTTTGTTTGTTTCACTTGCTAGCCCATGGACACTGTGAAATTGCAAGCTAAAGTAAGCCTTTTCTGCTCACACAGCAATAGTCTTGACTATTTGTTATAGCGACAGAAGACTGACCAGCAGAAGATTGTGGCTAAGAAATACAGTGGCTTTTTTTTCCCATTCTTTAATTTTATTAATTTATTCATATTACATCTCAATTGTTAGCCCTTCCCCTGTTTCCTCCCATTCTTCCCCTCCTCCCACTTCTCTCCTTCTCCCCTCCCCTATGTCTGTGACTGAGGGAGACCTCCTCCCCCTGTATATGCTCTTAGAATATCAAGTCTCTTCTGGTACCTTGCTATCTTTCCTCTGAATACAGTGGCTTTTGTCATTATTATGCTTGATATGGAAGGCCTTTAGGATTGATTGAGAGGAGGAATTCAGGAAAATGTTTAAGAGAAGGAACATGTCTAGGAAAGAACTAGAAATCTGTAAGTGCTTAACCAGAAGTCCTGGTGAAAGGTAAGAAGGCTCAGAGAGATTCAAAGAGGAAAAGTATCCATCCAGATGAGTGGCCAGACAGCAATGACAGGCCTATTGGAATCTGGACTAGAGGCCACCTTGTTTTAGCATAGCAAAGCATTTGAATATATTTTTCATCTGCTTTTCATATTTTTTGAGATACTGAGATTGAAATCATGACCAGTTTATCTTCTGCAGGAAACTTGAAGGCAGCATATTGCTAAGATTATGGATAGCTATTCCTGCCATCTTTTAGTCAAATTTACAGTAAGAATTGGGAGAAGAGAGCATAGACATATATGGAAAATGTGACACTTAGCCAAAAAAGGAGAGCAAGAGACAGACACATTTTATGCTAAAGTGGAGCAAGTCATAAAAAGGATTCTATTATATCATCTTCAGGTTTCTCTACATTTTGCAGATCAAGCATTCACAGAATTATAAATGGAATGAAAGAATATGAAAATTATCACAGAACTACAGATTGCATAAGGCATATATATGGACTTATATTAGAAATTCATTGTAAATTTTGGTATGCTAGAAGAATATTGATAATAAATGAATACCATCATGATCTGTCATTTTCCATTTTCCTATAAATTCATAGTCATTGTAGTTCTGAAATACTGTATGGCTTCTCAAACCTATACTGTTTAGTTTCTTACAAACTCTACATGCTTATATTCCATACTCCTGTAAAAAGTTTAAAGCCTATTATATAAATAGATGGAGTAAACATATATTTATGACAAAAATGACATCCAATGATTCTCAGACACTATTGTTCCAGAACTGATGATGATAAAAAGAATACATAAGTGAAATATCATGAGCCAAAACTAGAGAATATACAAGGGACTTTTCAATCAGAAAGATTAAGAAATACACCAGTTCAAAGAAAACATAGTGCAAACACTGTAATGATATATAAAATTTTCTTTCTAACAAAAAAAAAAAAAAATGCACTGTTTACCCACTGAAACAGCTTAAATGCCACACTAAGACTTTGTAAGTCCATGTAACAGAAATAGCAATGCCTGCCCACCCAAATAAAGTCATCTAGAAGGGTGAACTTAAATGAAAATGATAAAGGATGTTACCTGAGAATATGACCTATTAAACATGTCTTTAGTGAACAAATTACAATTACAGTTATTTAACAAATTAAGCAGTAAATGCTAAAGTAGGACTTTTTAAAATCTAAATGTTTGTTTCCAACCTAAGAAAACATAAGGTTAAACTGAAGATTGAAGGATGCTTCATTAATTGATGTCCCCGACCCGCGGGTTCAGTTATTCGTGGAGTGGCGAGGAGGGTCGCGACCTGTGAATAAAGCAATGGGCGAGAGAGAGACAGGGGCCCAGGGAAACGTTGATTGTCGAGGGCCGTTTATTGTAAGGGGGTATCCAAATTTAAAGTGAGCTTCTGGGAGGGCGGGGGGTAGGAAGGAATGCAGTGGAAAGTTACAAAATCTTTTGGGCCAGGCCCAAGGGCAGCAGTTGTGGGAGTGGGGCGATTATTCAGAAGTCGCAATACACCGAATGTTCTCTTTCTCAAGGTCAGGCTGGATCTTTTGTAGTTGCCAGGCAGAATAATTATCTCAAGTATGCAGACAGCTGTGGCTTTCAGCCAGCAGGGCCTCTCAGCCACTGGGGCAGCTCAGGCAAGGTCCTATGGCTCCTGACAAATCGACAAAACATATATATATTTTTTTAAATTACAAAAGCTGGAGAAATGGCTCAGCAGGAAACTAGGTTCAGTTTCCAGCACCCACAAAGCAGCTCACAACTGTATATAGCTCTAGTTTTAGGGCATCTGGTGTCTTTTTCTGACCTCCATGGGCACCAAGCAGTCTCTCTCTCCTCTCTCCTCTCCCTTCTGTCTCTCCCCTCTCCCCTCTCCTCTTCTCTCTCCTCTCTCTCTCTCTCGCGCTCTCCTCCCCTCTCTCTCTCTCTCTCTCTGTCTCTCTCCTCTCTCTCTGTCTCTCGTGCTCTCTTTCTCTCTCTGTCTCTCTCTCAATGTTGTGTGTATGTGTGTGTGCATGGTCTGTCTGTCTATCTGTCTCTCTGTGTCTTTCTCCTCCTCTGTGTCCTTTTCTCTTCTCTCCTCTCTCTCTCTCTCTCTCTCTCTCTCTCTCTCTCTCTCTCTCTCTCTCCTCCCTCCCCTTTCTCTTTCTCTCTTGCTCTTTTGCTCGCTCTTTCTGGTTAGAGAGTATACTATTAAGTGAGGTGACAGAAACTCAGAAATACAAAGCCCACAATTTATCTCATATGCAGGGCCTACCTGTAATGTATAAGAAAGATTAGATAGAAAGATTAGATAGATAGATGGGTGATGATAGATAGATAGATAGATAGATAGACAGACATGTAGATACATAGATGGATAAATACATAGATGAATAAATGTACATATGGGAAAAGCCTAAAAAACTAAAAGGAGATGAAATGAGAACTAAAATGGGTGTTGAGGAAGGGCAAAAGGATGCAGAGAACATGAAAGGGAAAGAAAAAGAGAAGCTATGACAAGGAAGAAGATAAAAGAAGGATAACCTACTAAAACACACTTTGTTTGAAAGTTAAATAATGATATCTACTTCTTTGTAGATTAATTAAAAAATAAAATAATGGACAAAAATTCATGGCTGTGACATTAAGATAAATATTAAAGCAATAGCTACACATTAATTTTAACCAATAATAAATAAATCAAGATAAAATTCAAATCAAGAATAAATAAAACTGAATCATCATTCTCTGAAGGAAATCAAAACAATTGTCTAAAATAATTTTAAATAATGTTTTAATGCTGGTGGCACTCAGAGGAAGGATAGCAGCCTACCAAGAAGAGACTTGACACCCTATGAGCATATACAGTCACAGTCATAGGGAAAGGGAGTAAGGGGAAAATGGGAGGGAGGGAGGAATGGGAGGATACAAGGGAGGGGATAACCATTAAGATGTAATAGGAATAAATTAATAAAATAAAATTTAAAAATGTTTTAATGCTGTCCAATATAAGGAAAGAAAAATAAACGAACTGCTTAAATAACTTCAGAAGCAACAATAATGAATCAAGTAAAAATTTTTTAAATGCTCAAATTTGTAACAGAGAAAAATAATAATTTACCTAGAGTAACTGACATAACTGGCTGAATTATTTAAAAGCATGTCCAATTTTAAAATATTGATAAGACTCAAACATTTTGCACACATCCACATTCAGTAAACGAAGCAGGGAGCTCAGTAAACTATCTGAGTGGGAGCAGGCCACCAAATTTTCAAAGAGTAAGTACAGGTCAAAAGAAAACACTCCCAAACATTTGTCATTATCAAATTCATAACATCAAGAGGGAGGAGGTTTCCTGCCATAAGATTTTCAGAAAGGAAACCAAGATATCATCTGCAAAGAATAAAAATAATATCTTTTAACTTTATGTTAAACCTGCCTCATTGTCGAGTGAAGTGGAGAGAGGCAACAACTTTTTCAATTCCTTGCAAGTCCATATTTATTTAAAAATAAAAAGAAAGATTGTCCCCAACAAGGTCCTTATATATCTGATGGAGAAAAAATGGCTTCCCCAAAAGAATTCTAAACTTAGTGCATTAGAAGATCTGTTTGGAAGGGATAATGGGAACTTGCCCAAGCCCTGATGTGAAGCTGTAGTTATTGAATAAGATTAAACTGAACATTTAAAAAAATAAAGAACAGAAGGCTCCATAGGTAGAGCGTTCAAGACACAAGTTCCAGTCCCAGACCCGACATAACAGTGGGAAAGAATTAACTCACAAAGTTGTCCTCTGACTTCCACTTGTGCTCTCTGGTATAACCCCCCAACACACACACACACACACACACACACACACACACATTATATAACACAATAAAAAAATAAATACATTTTTCAAGGAAGTCTCTACTTCCTCTTGATAAAAAGTGACTAAAGCTTCATCCATCTCCAACTACTCACTTACTTGTTATGCATCTTTGTTAATATTTCAATTTTCTTTTGTTTCAATTTAATAAATTTTATTTTTGAATTTTTATTTTTTCTCATTTTTCATTAGTTCTTTGAGACATTTATACAATGTATTTTGATCAGATATACCTCCTTCTCTCAAATCCTTCAAGATTCATCTCCCTGCCCTTCCCTGTCTTCTCCTTAAAAACAAAGAAACAAACAAACAAACAAAAAACTCAACAAGTACAATTTGTACTACCCATATACTTGGATGTATGTCTTTTCACCTAAGTATAGTTGACTTCCTCGGGGCCATAGCTTTAAGGAAAATGGTCTCTCCCTCTTCTCCGTACCTATAAATTTTCAATAGTTCTTCAGTTTTAGTTAGGGTTAAGACTTAGCCCAACTCCCTCTCCATGTTGAGATCTTTGCCTGGCTTGAGGTGTTGAAGGTCTTGTGCACACAATCACCATGGCTGAGTTCATTTGTACATGTGCCCTGATGTGTCCAGAAACCATTGTTTCTCATCAGGAAGGTCACTGGTAACAGACTCCATTTTCAAGAGGCCAGTTGGTAATGGTGTTCTTACTTCTTGGGGAAACACCCTTGTGAGTAAGTACAGGAGGTGACTCAGCAGGAGACAGTACAGTGGGAGTACAGATTCCTTCTGCCCGGCAGTGAGCCACCTCCTGCCTGGGCTGGACCAGCTCCCAGGAGAACCCCAGCTCTATCAACACTCCTCATCCTGCTGTCTGCCCCTTTAATGACTTTTTTGGCACCAATTGTGGAAATCATTTCCTGGTAAAAGGCATTTGGGCTGAAACCATTGGCTGAGAGTCTGACAAAACAAGAAGAGCAATGTATGGAGTTCTTCAGAAGTGGCAGGTTGGCTCATTGCATTTAAGGATTTAGGGGCGGGGGTGTTTTGAAAATTATATTTTTATTTTGAAAAATATTTTTTTTGCTTGCTTGTTTTGGTTGGTTGGTTTGTCAAGACAAGGTTTCTCTGTGTAGTATTGGCTGTCCTAGAACTCTCTCTGTAGACCAGGCTGGTCTTAGACTAACAAAGATTCACCTGCCTTTGCCTCCTGAGTGCTAGGATTAAAACCATGGGCCACCACCACCTGGCTGATTATCTAAAAATTTTAATAAAGAAATTTAATATGAAATCTCTAATAAGGAAAGTCATGGAATATGCTTATGATATAAAAATTAAAACTTATTTCCTATCAATATAAATACAAAATATGAACTAGAATGAGTTCCACGAATTAAAATCTCTGTATTAAGAAACCTCAAAGCAGCTGCAATCTGGACAGGGGCCCAAAATCTGAAAGAAAAGGAGGATCTCCCTGTGAAGCCTTTCTTGATGACCTAGCTGGAAACTGTTGCAAAGTGTTTGATCACATTGTGAACCTCAAGATTGTGAACTGTAAAAAACCTGTTTCTAATTGTGATATGTCTCAGTCTTTGATCCTAATGTGGTGTGGCTCAGCCCTAGCACACACTTTTAATCTAAGGGCTTTGTGTAAACAGGATTAAATAAAGTTAACCCTATGACAAGAGGCAGAACAAGCAACCTGATTGACAGGAAGTGAGAGGATGTCTGGAGGATGGATAGAGAGATACACAGGAAGTAGAAAGAAGAGACATTGAAGGGTAATCAAGGCAGTGTAGAGGAGGAAGGGGCTTTTCCTTTGAGAACCTGAACTGAGGAGAAAGGGCTTTTTACTTCTGGTATGTGAGCTGAGTAGGTCAGCTGGGTGCTTTCTCTGCCTCTCTGAATTGGCAGGTTTTCAGCCCAGCATCTGGATCCTGAGTCTTTACCAGTAAAATAAAACAACTGGAGCTATAATTTTTTTTATAACAATGGGAAACTGTAACCTCTTTTTCAATTTCATCCTTTTCTGCTCCTCGTTTATTTTATACCTAGAACAATTGCTATCATGTCAGGTATTTGGAATTTTACCTATGTCTACTATTCTCTAGAACTAGAATGGAAGAGCCCAGGAAGGAGTTGTGTCTTCGGGTTTTCAATGACACAGTCCAGTGGATAGGTGTTGGGGGAAGGGTAGGTGTAGGGGGGCTGGCACGTAGCAGGCAGTAACGATGAATGCGTGGCTTTAAGCAGGCACTATATAGATCACCGGGCTACCAAGAATAAGCTACATCCTCAATCCACAAAACCCTTATAGACTTATAATAAAACAAATGAAATGAAAGACTGGAAAATAGTCCATGGTCTCAAAGGATCCACCACGTGGGTCATTAGTTGTTAACATACTTGGGGGAGCATGTGAAAAGTCAAATCAAAACAAAACCACAGACAGAAGGCATCAGTGGAAACCTGCTCCCAGCTGGGTTCCTGGCATGGTTTTCGCATGTCTTCAGTGGTTCACCATAGGGAATAACCCTCCTGCTACCATGCCTGCACTGCCTTCAGCCTGGCTTCACACCTGGGTGAGCAAATAGGTATATACACTCTCCTTGTGCTGTAGTGTCAGAAACATTTTTAAGTTTGTGTTTTTAAATCATGTTCCACTCCTTACTTCATAGATTTCACAAATAAGTATGCATTAACTCTACCATCCCCTGCCTATGGATAAAATGTACAGCATTGAGACATCTCAGTCTTGTTCTGCCATATTCTGGATTCCTTTCACCATTAACCTTCATGACTTCCATCTCTCTCTCCCCCCCACCCCGCACCTCTCTTTCTCTTTCTCTCTCTCTCTCTCTCTCTCTCCTCTCTCTCTCGTCTCTCTCTCCTCTCTCTTCTTTGTTTTTTGAGACAGAGTCTTTCTGGTATATAGCTCTAGCTGCCCTGAAACTTGTTTTGTAGACTAAGCTGGCTTCACACTCTGAGAGAACTGCCTGCCTCTGCCTATGCTGGGATTACAGGTGTGCACCACTGGGCCAGGCTAACACTTCCATTCTTGATTGTGAACATATGATCCCAGCTTCTGAGATCTACTTACTGCTTCTTTCCAGTGAAGTGAATGCTAGCTAACTTCAGTAGTCATCTTAGTGGGACACCAAGAGATAAGGCACCAAACATGAGAGGATTGAAGATTCCTCTCTGACAATGTATTAGAAAGGAACCTGTAAGTTCTGTTTTAGCTTGAGGAAAATCCTCCATTGCCTCATGGCCCTTTATTTTAGAATCAGACATAGAGGGACTATGAGATTTCAAAGCCAGGATTTTGCAGAGTAAGCTAACAGGTCTGATCTCAGCTTTGTAAGACTAGTTTTTTTGTGTCTTGGTTTCCTTGTATGCAGGATGCAAATACCAACAGCACTTACATCATATAATTATTGGGGGCTGGGCAAGTGATTTATTATACATTAAGCACTTAGTAGAATGTCTAAAACATATAGTTTCTGGTTTAGCAATATGTGATGGGAAGTTTGGTCTAGAACTTAGTGGTTTTCAAATTACTCTAAGCTATGGGACCTTGGTTCAAGTTAAATACCACACAGATATCTAATAACGAAGCTGATGAAATTAGATATGTTTTCATCTGCAACTCTAAAGCAACAGAGAATCTGAGAATCATGCCTTCCAATCCTTCTAAGTCTTCCCAGGTGATCCCTAGGACATCGCTAGGAAACCACAAAATGATGAAGGACTACTGAGCATCTCCAAGCTCTCATGACTATATGCCCTTTGGGGACTTGTGGCCAGTAATAGAATCTGAAACAGAAGCTTAAACACATGGACGATTTATCCTCTCATCTAGAGGTCAGCAGGGGGCAGATACAGTTATGTGGCACAGCTCCAGTGTTATGAAGAAACCACCATTTCCTGTCCTCCCAAAGCTCCCACGCTACTGACAACTAAAGATTAAAATGGGTGGTGAGGTTGGGGGGAGCTTTAACAAATCTCACCTAATACCTCTGTCAACATCTCAGGATTCATCCTCAACACAAAGTAGGCTAGAAAATACAACTTTTCACTAGATACAGAAACTATACTTAGGAATTCTACTGTCTGGAACAAGGAGGATGTTGCACCAGGCAATCTCTTTTCTACAGAAGCATGTCAAACATTCACTTGTGCCTAATGAATAAAATGTATGCTGTGGTTGGGTTTAAAGCAAAAGAAGGTGAGGAAAGATGAGTGCATCAATCAAAATTTGACTTTCTGAATGGCTTCAGATAACCCTTTAACATTTGTAAAGCTTCTGTAAACTCACATAAATTTCTTTAATGATAAAAAATAATCATCAATGACAGGACTAATTGCTCTAAAAGTATTCTCTTCTTGGACAAGGCAGTGACAAGGTTAACTAGACACCTCACTACAAAGTGAGGGTTTAATTAGTAAATTTACAATGTGAAGATAACACATAGAATTATTATAAAATCATAAATAAAAATTGAAGGCTAGATAAGGCTTACATCAAATGCAGAAAAATGAGCAGCACCTGTTTTGCTTGTAATTGAATGATACACTCCTCTTTATTAGTTTGGGCATCAGTTTCTTAAACTTCTATATGAGAAACTACATTCCAAATAATAAATGAGATTTTATAAAATGTGGAATCTTTTAAGACAACAGAAAAGTTGTAGAAGTTCAAATCGCATTAAGAGAGAAAAGGTTAGGATAGCTTTAAAAATAGGTGTTAAACTAGTGGCCTTGGGAATCTAAGCTCTTACAGAGCATGTACTACTCGCAGAGCCATCATGCTGTGCTGAAACCTGACTACTACCTCACATCTTTGGGGAATATATCTCACCCCATTGTCAACATAAGTTATAGAACTTAAATGGATATGAAAATGCTTTTTCTCATCACAAAATGATTTTGTTTACCTCAACAAATTGGATATTATCAAATATTTACTAGTGAAAATCCATTGTGCTACATTTATTAACAGGATGACTCCAATTCTTAGAATTTATGGTACATACTTATTAAAATATAAAGCAAGATCTGTCTCATCATGAAGCACAAAAAAAAAAAAATCAAGAAGCATTAAATCATCAAACTTACGCAAGCTTCTACCATATAACAGGAAAAACAAAAACAACTGACTTCTCAGTTGTTAAGTGAGGCTGAACGTTTGGATGGAGATGGGCTGGTCGTCAGATGTTACACTCAAGACCATCCATCTGGTACAACCATGCTCCTTTGTTATATAGGCATCCTTTCTTTTCATCACTTTAAGGCTTAATCAATCTATTACGACAACAGAAACCTGCACCGTGGACCAGAACAGAACCCCAGACCCTCTTCACATGGTATTCAATATTCTTACACATCTTGCAGGAAGATCTTATTAAATAAATCTGTCTAGAACAGACCAATGAAAAGCAGCCTCTAACTTTTAGAAATTGGCAGACTTGGGATTAGGGGTTAGGAGGAAAATATGCTACATAAATCACGAAGAAGAAACAAATTCAGACTTCACTCATAAAATGTCAAAATGAGAATTGAGAATTTTAGCGATCTCAAGTCTCCAAGAGAAAATGTTAGCAGCTCACTGTATGTTGCAGTGATCGTTCTAGTGTGTGTGTGCCACACATCGATCTCACTGTGTGTGCATGTGTGTGTGCATGTGTGTGTGCATGTATGCTGTACTGATCTCACTGTGTGTGTGTGATCATATGTGCTGTACTGATTGTACTGTGTCTGTGTGTATATACATGCACATGTGCATATTGTACTGATCTCACTGTGTGTGTGTATACTGTACTTATTCTTACTCTGTGTGTATGTGTGTGCCACACTGTGTGTGTGCATGTGTGTGCGTGTGAAAAAGTGCATACTGTACTGATATGTGCTATTGTGTTTGTGCTGCACTGATCTTATGTGTGTGTGCTGAACTTATATTATTCTGCATTTGTGCTGAACTGATCTTTTCCCTTTCTCCTCTCTCCTCTCCCTCTCTCTCTAGTGATCTCGTGTGTGTGTGTGTGTGCTGTGCTGGTCTTACTGTGTGCTGTACTTATCTTATTGTGTGTGTGTGTGTGTGTGTGTGCTATACTGGTCTTACTGTGTATGTTGTACTTATCCTACTGTCTATGTGTGTGCTGTGCTGGTCTTACTGTGTGTGCTGTACTGATATTAATATTGTGTTGTGCTGCAGTGATATTACTGTGTGTCCTGCACTGATCTTAGCTTTTTTTCATCACTCAGTTTGTGTAACATCTTATATCCTTCTCTGCCTTCTCTGCCTTGTTTGTAAATTTAGTCTTGCATCTCTGCTAAAAAAGAGTTGGAGTTGAAAGACAGACAGATAGATAGATAGATAGATAGATAGATAGATAGACAGATAGACAGCCTAGATGATAGAATAGATATTTAAAAATGTGATTAATAATTCAATGATGAGTGCTGGAATTAAGATACTGCACACAGGATGAGGGTTAAAGATACTATTCAGTGAAAACTGAGATGACACGAAAGAGGGTTGAAATCAACTTTAAAACACAGACTGACTGATAGAAAAGACTTATAAATTTCAACAACAAATTAAGTATCATAGTCTGAAGAATAAAATTATTATGTTTGATTAAATCATTCATATAAAACAAAACATAGTTTATAGTTATACATGTAGGTATAATAATATAGTATGAATATATGTCTCAAAAAACATTAAATTTGGTTAGCAAGATAAAAACAAAAAACTCTACATTTCAGTACCCTGTGGGTTTCCTTTCTTGTCCTCAGACTGATTAGCTATGAGACAATTCAGAATTGATAAAGAAAAAGCTAATAGGGGAGGTTAGACTCAACGAAGCAAAGGACAATTGGCATAAAAAGTAACACCTTAACACCAATTCTTTATATTGAGAATCGTGATCTAGCATCTTATTAACTCTAAAGAGGAGACCCATGCCAAAGGAGAAATGTAGAAGTGCCTAGAACTGAGAAGTGGCTTACGGTGAGATCATGGGGCAGCAATCTTAACAACAGCTCAGTCAGCACTGCAGACTGCCACAGGTACCAGAAGGTGACTGGACACTGAGCAGGAGATCCCACCGACCATGCCTCTCTGGAACATGACAATAGAAAAGTGTGACTGGCCTGATAGACAACCAGTAAGCTAAAGCACACCAGAGTTGCTCTTTCCTGGTTCCTAATGTTATTGTACATCAGACTAATTTAACAATATTCTCTTTGGAACTGAAAAAGTTTTAATTCTACATATAAGGTGAATTACAAAGACCTCATGCAAAGTATTTGCCTTCTCTGTTCTTACCATATCAAATGATAATAATAATAACAACTAAGATCCAGACTTCTTGTTTATATACAGACCTTTTGATACAAATTTTTAAAAAATCTCTCTTTTACATTCAAATAAAAATTTGCACAATGCATGTAATACAAAGTGGCATACTTTTTCCGGCATTTTTTATTACTACAGTGGAATATGAGGTAATTTATGCTAAAAAGAATTAAAAGACTATCTAGCTGAGTGTTACAGAGGTTTAAACTCCATGTCAGGTGCTCACGTTGTTTGGCCCTCTAATGAGGGTGGCAGAGGACAGAACATCACAGCAAGTAGATGAGTCCTATAGGAACATCTCAAATTGGAACCATGGTGGTGGGGGAGGGGCGGGCAGCACAGAGCACCACAGTCCCTTTGGAGAACAGACAGACTTCATTAATATAAAGATCTAAACGGTTCTTAGCAACTACAATTATTGACATCCTGGGAACCAAATCCAAAACACAGAGGGTTCTTTCATCTTACAGACAAACCATAGCAGAGGAAAAGAAAGATTCTTCTGCCCAGAAAACTAAGTCACTTGCTTGCATCCTAAAGCGGGAAACCATGAAGACTATGTTCTTGGAAGAGAAAAGTCAATTTTTTTTTTACACTGCACTGGAGACTCAAGTTTTTTAAGGACCTTGGTGACTAGGCTGATAGGATAATAAGAGATTAAGGAATAAAAAAATAAAAAGTACTGCGTTACAGGGACCTAAAACGTTTACGTTTCTGTCTAGCATTTTGTTAAAAGGTCCTAACTTGGAAATTATGTATGAAGCTGGTTACTTGAGACAACAGTCTTTTATGTAATTCATATGCAATAATAATATAATCCTTTATATTTAGAACTAGCTACCAAATCACACAAGAATTTCGAATGCTAAAAAGATTGCAAGTCATCAAATCCCATTTCCTTAGGATTTCCAAAATCTCCTATTCCTAATGAGGAAAAAGAATGCAAATCTGTCAAGTTACCAAAATCAAGACAATTATAGTAACTGCAGTTTCATTTTCTACACACACGGTGGGGGGGGCATAACTTTTTATTTCTTTTATTTATGTTTTGTGTCTGTACATGTGCATGCACACATGTACATGTGTATGTGTGTGTGAGAGAGAGAGAGAGTGAGTGTGTGTTTTCCCTTACGTGTGCTTGCCTAGGAATACAGTTTGATATTACATGTCTTCCTCTGTCTTTCTCCATAATATTTTGTAAGGGTCTCTTACTGAACCAGTTAGGCAAGACCAGCTGGCCAATGTGCTCCAGGGTTTCTCCTGTGTCTATTTCCAAGTCCTCAGATGACAGGCACATACCCACCATATCTGTAGGTGATGGGGGTCCAACCTCAATTCTCATGTTTGCACAGAAAGCAGTTTACAATAAGCTATTGCCTCAGGCCCAGACATTATCTTTTCTGATAAAATGTCTGTGAACTACAGGAACTCACCAAAGGAGTAAAAATTTCAAGAGAAGTATTAGAAAAATAAATCCAACAATAATGCTCAGGGATGTCTTGCTTCCATCAAGTTTGACTATTCTGTAGATGCACTGTGAATTTTAAAGTCATAAAACACAATGGAAGACCTGGAACTATTGACACAGCTTAGCCACCAGTTGAGAGACACACATACACACACAAATACACCCATACCACATTTACACACAGAAAAGTAATTTGTCTTGTCTTATAAATAGGTATATTGAGCAAAACTTCCTCCTCTATCAATTGGATTGA
Organism: Acomys russatus; assembly: GCF_903995435.1. NCBI lineage: Eukaryota > Metazoa > Chordata > Mammalia > Rodentia > Muridae > Acomys > Acomys russatus. The sequence goes on from NC_067159.1 coordinate 37,752,627, forward strand.
TTATAATAAAGTTGCCTACCTCCTGTCAAGGATGATGAAAGCTCTTCGCATACATGTTGGAATATAACTACTTGGAAGTTGTAAAAGGCCCTAAATATAGAATGGTAAAACTAAATCTGAAAGGTATAGATATGCACACAGTGGTAAGAAGTCCCTGAAAACCCAGGTGCAGGCAAAAGAAAACAAAAATAAGTTATTCAATAGAGAAAAACAAAATTTACAATCTGATCATAAAAATCCCCAAAATAAACTACGAAAGAAGGAAATATCTGACCTTAAATGAGAGCGACAGGTCATCTGGGAAGAGAGGATGTCAGCTGGGGAATTAGCTCCATCAGATTGTCTTATAGGCAAATCTGTGAAGCGTTTTTTATATTAATGATTGATGATGTAGGGTTACACACACTGTGGATGTTACCACCCCAGGGTAGGTGGGACTGGGTTAAATGAAAATCCAGACTATGGAAGCCATGAGGAGCAAGTCAGTAAACAGCATTCCTCCATGGCCTCTGATTCAGTTCCTGTCTTCTGGTTCCTGTCTTGAGTTACTGTTTAGATTCCTTCGAGGATGCACTGCAGACTGAAAGCCAAATAAACTCCCTCCTCCTTGATTTGTTTTGCATCCTTGTGTTTCTCAGAGCAACAAAGCAGACTAGAATGCCTGGGGCCCAGGTTATACCAATTTGTACATACGTGATGTTATCATGTTGTGCTATTCGTTGTCTGACTCACATATTGTCTAAGTGCTAAGTGCACACAGCATAGTTCTAACATCTGTAGGTTACACATTTCTAAATTTCTCTATAGTCTAAATATTGAAGTTCACTGAATAAATACTTAGATTTTGGACCTTATGGTTCCTAGGAGGAAACAGGTGACGTACTAAAAGTGATCAATGACAATTTCATTAAAGAGTTATTCACAAAGCACAGGAGGATTGAAAAGAGACAAAATGGTATGCTGAAAAGTGCCAAGGCTAGAAGGAATAATGAGCCACTGTAACTGCTGGAGAAGGAAAAACACAAGTGCATCCTCTGCGCTCTCCGGGAGAACAACGTTTCAGCATCTGCAAGTTTGACATAGGGGCAAAGCCATGACAATAGTCATATTGAAGAAATGATGCCTGGGAACAAGAAAGGAAAGTACACCAGGGTCTACTTATTTTCCTTTGGTTTCCTCCTGTGTCTCCCTTACACTGAACTCAACTGAAAGCCACAGAGAATATGGCACCCCTTGACTTGGTCCTTAAAAGAACATCCTCCAAGTGCACAGTACAGAGAGAGAACAAGAATGTGAAGTGGAGTTCCAGCATGAAATGAACATCCAGTACATCCTCTGCACATCTGAGACATGCTCAGCATTCCTTCAGTGTGTTGCTGAAAGGCAAGGGGACATTTAGGCAAACAAGCTCCATTTTGCCCACAGTTTCTTTTGTGCGTTGTTCATAACAAACTGTTATAATAAAGACGTTGAAATGTCAGTGAACCAAGATAGAATGGATTCTGTGTAAAAACTGAGAGAGAGACTGCTCCAGGACAAGAAGAGATGATTAGAAAGACTGAGGGTTTCACAGTACAGACTGATTGTTTGTTTTGCACTATCATTAAAGTGTGATGCTATGAAACTCAAATATAGATAGAAGAAAGCATTCCACTGATATGAAAGAGGCACTGAGAGTGTATTAGGATGAGGCAGCCTTGGATCTTGGGTACTAGAGAATATTGTAGCAATCCCAGTAGCAATGAGAAATCAAGCTATGAAAACTGTAAGGATACTTTATGTCCAATTCAGTCTTTGCAAAGTAATAAAGTATTAAAACCCAATTTTGATAAAGCAATATGACACTGGATAAACAGCATGGAACTGTCAAGAAATTGTTGGAGGTTCAGTTAGAACATTGAAAGAATTGGGATCTTTAACAGAAATACATCTATCTCTATGTTATTCTCAGATTTGCAAACAAATATTTTACCTTTCAATCATTGTCTGAAAGTAAGCATTGCCCCATAGGAGGCATGGGAAATAGATGTTGATACAAAGACCAGCTCAGGTTGGTGAAGTAATGACATAGCTACAGGTTAGTAGATACAACGTAGCCAGGCTCCTGGTGAACTGAAATAGAACAAATCCTTTGATCAGTTTTCAATGTTCTGTCCTATACGTGATTTCAGTTCACTTTGGTGAGGATTATGGTTTTTTATCAAGAAGCTAGAGGCAAAAATGAATACTCCATGAGTGACCACACCCTCTAGGCTATATTCCTATGGTCTTATATTTCTATATTTTTATATTCCCATGTTCAACATTCCTATATTCTGTAGTCTTATATTCCTCCACTGTAGGCTAGTGGGTAAGTTAAGCACTTGGACTTTCACATTTATCTCTGTGTCGTCTAGTCAGAAGAGGCTGAGATGACGCAACAAGATGAGAAAAAAAAATGCTAGAGGTGAAGGTCATGAATATATATGTGTAGCTCTATTATATCTACCTTTGCCAGTTCCCTACAGGATTCTTATGTTTAAGGGAACATACACGGCTGGGCATAGTGGCACACGCCTTTAATCCCAGCACTTGGGAGGCAGAGAGAGGTAGATCTCTGTGAGTTCGAAGCCAGCCTGGTCTACAAAAAGAGTTCCAGAACAGCCAGGGCTATTATACAGAGAAACCCTGTCAGAGGGAGAAAGAGAGGGGGGTGGGAGAGACACAGAGAGAGAGAGAGAGAGAGAGACAGAGAGACAGAGAGAGAGAGAGAGAGAGACAGAGACAGAGAGAGAGAGACAGGGAGAAGAGAGAGAGAGAGAGAGAGAGAGAGAGAGAGAGAGAGGGAGAGAGAGAGAGAGAGAGGGAGGGAGAGAGAGAGAGAGAGAGAATACATGAACTTTGGCCAACCAGCCCCCATGCAGACTCTAGAAACAGAACAGAATTCAGGAGGCTTCTTGCCTGGCCTGGGAAAAAAATCAAGAGCTTTTAACATGGAGCTTTTAGTGAGTGAATTTGAGAGAGAGAAACAGTTAGTTAGCAACCCCTGAAGGAAAGGAGTGTCAGGGTCTTATCAGAGACACATGTGATAAAGATGTGATAAAGAGAAGCAAGCCCATTCACATGGCTCGCCTCCTCCTCCCCTCTCCTCTGCCTTCTCCTCATTTTGACACTGTCAGCTCCTTCTACCACACTATCTTGGTTTGTTTTCTGTTGCTATGATAAACACCACAATCCAAAGCCACTTAGGGAAGAAAGCGTTTGTTTGCCTTACAAGTTCTGCTCACAGTTAGTCATTGAGGTGAGTCAGGGCAAGAACTCAAGGCAGGACCTGGAGCAAAGGCTATGTAGGAACCCTGTCTACTGCCTACTGCCTTCCTCCAGATCTCCAAGTTAAGCTTTCTTACTTATACCTCCCAGGATGACCTGCCCAGAATTACTTTACTGCCCACAATGTGCCTGCCCACATCAAAGCATTACTTAAGACAATTCTGCCATAGACTGGCCTATAGTCCAATTTGATGCAGGCATTTTCTTAGCCAAGGTTCCCTCTTCCCAGATAACCCTGAATTGTGTCAATTTGACAAAAATATTCAGCACATAAACTGAACACATATTCATTTTCATGTAATCTGTTTGTAGCAGTCAAGTACCATTAAATGTAGTGGATTGAAGTACCATCCCATTTTCCCCCGCACAATTATGTAGCTTAAGGATGCTCTCTGCCCCCTTGACTGAGCGTGAACATCGTAGATGGCTGGCAGTGGGCGGTCACCGTTGGTAAGGGCTCACTATAGCTTTTGTCCACAATGCCTGCATGTATCTTGCATCTACTTCTATGGGTCTGCCAGCTTCCTGGAGAACATTTTTCAACAGCAAACATCTGAATAGGGAGGAATCAAGGCTTCCAGTGAGGCCTTGCCAGCATTCTTCTACCTCATCCCATTGGTAAAGGACCTTAGGGATGGCTCAGAGTCAAGCGAGAGGGACACAGAATTTCCGCTACGTTAGATCTTACAAATGTTTGAACATAAAATATTCACATCAGCACTCTCAAGAAGCATATTGAGGGACAGTGAGGAGGACTGCTACAAACGACGGCTGGGTTCTCTCCAGAGCCCATCTTCTTTCCTGGAGAAAACATGAGTAACAGTAATGTTAAAATGCCACTACTGTCGGCCAGGGAAGAGCTGGGAGCTAGTTGCTTAGTTGCTAAGTAACTACATTACTAATCAGAATTGGCAAGTGGAAGAATACAGGAGAATAAAGGAAGGAGTCAAGGTGAGAATGAAACCTTGGTTCTCACTGATGGAGTCTCCCTGGGGATTCACACCATTCATATATGCAGGCCCTGTGCCTAGCAATGGATGACCAAGACAAAGGAAATTCAATGGAGGTTCTTTTTCTCATAATGTTTCATCAGGACTTTTTTTCCCTCACCTTAATATATCATGGCTTCCATGTTGGTGTTTTCTTAATGGATTCCTCTGTGTTCATATGTGTGTGTTTCTGAGTCTATTTTTCAGGCTTTTTCTTTCTTTCTCCTCTCTCTCTCTCCTCTCTCTCTCTCTCTCTCTCTCTCTCTCTCTCTCTCTCTCCTCTCTCCCTCCCTCTCTCTCTCCCTCCCTCCCTCCCTCTCTCTCTCTCTCTCTCTCTGCCTCTGTCTCCGTCTCTCTCTCTCCCTCCCTCCCTCCCTCCCCCCCCTCTCTCTCTCTTCCTTCTGTTAGTTTTAACCTATTTCCAGTTCTTTTCTGTTTTTTGGTTTTTGAGACATGTTTTTTCTGTGTAATAGCCCTAGCTGACCTGGACTCACTTTGTAGCTTTGTAGACCATCAGCCTGGTCTACAAACTCACAGAGATCCACCTGCCTCTGCCTCCTGAATGCTGGGATTAAAGGTGTGCTCTACCACCATGCCCAGCCGGTACCTGTTTGCTTTCCAATGACAGACAGAAAGGGTTTGAATTCTGATGGGAAGGGAGGTGCGAAAGATCTTAGGAGAGTTGGGGAGAGCGAAACCATCAGCAGAATATATCACTTAAATAAAATCTATGTTCAATAAAATTAAAATTATATTAAAATAAAGAAAGAGTCAAGGAATATGGACATCCAAATGAAATGAATTTGAGGTAACCTGGTTCTGATTCTAACTTCACTGAATCTAGAAGTAGGATTCAGCTGTGCTAAACAGGAACTCTGGGAACTGATGCAACGCTTACCCTTCTTGTTGAATGAGAAATTGGCACATGCAATATTAATATGACCATTTTATTGTCTGGTTATACTTTGGCATCATCGTCCTCTGTCTCTGTTCTACTACATGAACATGATTGATATTTTTTAAAATTGAAATGATAAAGAGATTTATTAAGCTTTCTAGAAGCATAGTCAATATAATCAAGGGAGACTACAGGCAAAATACAGTTATGTAATGGGAAGAAATGGAGATAAAAGAAGTTTGGGCAACATTGGAGCCAGTGTGGCTTTTTCTATTTGAATTATTTTCTACTTTTTTTGCTTTTAAATATATTTTTATAATATTTGTCAAAGTTGCTGTTTTTATTTTAGTCAGAAGGCACCTCCAACTTTACAGTGGAAATCAGCAAGAAAACCCATTTTCATGAGCAGTGAATTGCCTACACAGGCACTGACTATGTTGCCAAGACAGTTTCATCTATAGCATCAAGCAGACAGCTCATCACCAGCAGCCACTCTTCGTGACTGTTTTTCTTGACATTATGTATTGGAGATTATTCTATTGGGTAGGAAAAGGAAGAAAGACTGAGAAGCAAATAATCTCTAATGGCTGAAACAGGAGTCGTCCAGCAAAGTTCCAGAGGCTCTAACTGCCTTGTTCCCACTGACATCAGTATGAGTAATAAAAATACATTCTGTAGGGAGACTTTGAAAGTTTAGCTGCCATATCATTGGAAATGTTTCACAGTGAAATTGTGCCTCTAATTCCACAGTGAATAGTCATCATAACCAACCCTTTCCTTCCTCCCCAGCAAGCAATAGCATCTAAGTCAGTTGTCTGTAGGGATCGCTTATGTTTTGTCAACTGCACCCATGGTAGGGTAGTCAGGCAGCACTCCTGGCTTGCCCATTTAGAACAGTGCCCTCATAACAGCTCTTTCCCCTTGCCAGCTGACAAATGGATTGGGCTGTGAGACATCTTCATCCAGTGTGCTGAGTCACTGAAGAAAAATGTTCAAACAGGATTCATTACAGGTGGAGGATTTTTTTAAGGACTGGTTCTTAAATGTTGATTCTTATTTATTATTATTAATTTATTTATTTAATCCCTTTACAGCTTGATCCCAGTCTCCTCCCTCCTCTCCTCCCAGTACCATCCTCAGATACACCTCCTCCCATTGCTCCCTTCCTTCTACTCTGAGAAAAGGGGACTCAATCCTTTCAACCTATGCTGACACTGCAAGTCCCAGCAGGACTAAGCTCTTCCTCTCCCTCTGAGGCCAGACTAGGCAGCCCAGCTAGGGCAATGGTAGGCAACAGAGTCAGAGACAGCCCCTAATTCAACTGTTAGAGGACTCACATGATGACCAAAGTGCACATCTGATACATACATTTAGGGGGATCTAGGTCAGCCGATGTATGCTCTTAGGTTCCTGGTACAGTCTCTGTGAGCCCCTTGGGCCTAGGTTAGTTTACTCTGCAGGTCTTCTTGTGGTGTCTTTGACCCCTTCAGCTCCCTCAATACTTCTTCATACTCTTCTACAAAACTCCCTGAGCTCAGCTTATTGTTTGGGCGTGGGCCTCTGTATCTGTCTCTGTCAGCTGCTTGTTGAAGCCTTTAAGAAGACTGTTGTGCTAGGCTCTTGTCTGCAAGCATAGTAGACTATCATTAATAGAGTCATGGGTTTACTCTCTGTCCCATGGGGTGGGTGGCAAGTTGGGCCAGTCATTGGTTTGCCATTCCCTCTATCTCTGCTCCATCTTTATCCCTACACTTCTGGTAGGCAAGAAAATTTGGGGCCATAGGTTTTATGAGGGGATTGGTGTCCTCTGGCATTGGTGGTATAGTGGTGAACATAGCTGCCCTTCAGGTTGATTCTTCTTTAATATTTTTTTTATTTTTTACATATACATTTATATTATTACACATATACACAATAAACTACCTATAGCAAGAAGAACCATGATGCATTAAGACCTGAAATACTAATTTTACTCCTCCTCATGGACAGAGAACAGAAAAGGGAAAATAGTCTGCCCTCTCTCTCTCTCTCTCTCTCTCTCTCTCTCTCTCCTCTCTCTCTCTCTCTCTCTCTCTCTCTCTGTCTCTCTCTCTCTGTCTCTCTCTCTGTCTCACACACACACACACACACGCACACACACACACACACACACACACACACACACACACATATACTCCTTCTGCTTTCTATTAGTTTTAACCTTTTCCATCAGGACCCAAAGACCATCTACAACCACCATTAGATAATATAAAGTATATGCTTATAGAATTTCCAATGGAGTAATATTACTAAGCACCTCATGTCTAAGTATTGGGAGACCATAATATATATATACACACACACACATATGTTTATATGTGTGTGTATGTATGTGTGTATGTATATAGTATAAATGTTTGTATGATAGAATGTCTAAACTATACATTAGTTTATACATGAATGCAGTGGTTTGATTGTGATTTGAGTGTTTCTTTAAAGGTCTGTGCAATTACAAACTTGGTTCCCAATGTGATGCTGATGGAAGCTGTTAGAATAAATGTTATAGACAGGAAGATGGGGACCAGGGACCTCAGCTAACTCCTTCATTACACTGCTCCCCTTTATATTACATACAGTAAGACAACTGTCCAAAACTTTGATCCAATTAGAAAAAGAAATTTGTCTTCCTGGTTGTTTCCTCCCAAGGTCTTTAAAATGACTATCAAATGCAAAGTCCCTGGACATGCACAGTAGCCAACATATGACCTTTTGTTAGTGCCGTTCCAATATAAGGGGCACATCTTAAGAGAACACAGCCTCTACTGCATTTGTCTTGAATTTCAAATCAATTGTATGTGTTTTTCTGTCACTGTCACATGCTGATGTAACTCCTTACGTAACTCAATTGTCATTAAAAGGTGGAACTATTTAGAGATTTCTCACTAAATATTCCCATCTCTTCAACATCTCAGAGACCATTAAAAAAATGGACCATCATGCAGCTCCAGGGTAGGCCTTGCTCATCAGGTTGCTCGTACCACTCCCTGAAGTATTTGCTTTTGCTTTCTCAAAAGTATTTCTCCTCTAAATAAATACTTTGTTTTTTTTGGGGGGGGGATGTTTTTGTTTTTGTCTTCTGTAGCCATCTATAGATTCATTTATTAACAATAACAAAAGGGGTCAGAAATTCCTAGTTGACCTCCCCTTAACAGAACCTTTGGGAGATCCCCACTCCTCAGCATCCCTCAAGAGATGGAGTTCAGATCTATTGCAATCATGGGGGAAAGTATGTTTCATGTGACAATTCTGCACTAAATACATATTTATATAAACTGTGAGACAATTCTTCCTTGATGTGTGTAATGATTTATGATTTCATATCATTAAAAATAATTTTATTAGTTGTAAGTTATAACATTGAGTTCATGTTTCACGTACTTTTTCTGGCTTTATCACATTATATTCAGTCTCAAATGTGGTTCAGTTGTCCAAATAGGACAGTTGTTCAGGGTCACAGTTGTCTAAATAGCCTTCACATTCTAGTGTGTAGTAGAAGCAAAACCCATGAAACTAAATAATAGTTCTAGTATAGCTCAAAAGAGCTCACAAGATAATTGCAATTAAGACCCCCAGAAGGCTTTTTAAATGGTGCAGTGTGTGTCAAAGAAGTATGTTGCTAAAAGTTTTAACTACATGAAAAAAAAATGTTGGATGGGACTACAGTTCCAATAATTGAGGAGCAGATATCTTTTTCAAGTGTCAGTCAAAACTACCTAATGCTGAAAGTATTACTTTCCAGTCTTAATAGCACACTGCCTCATTTTACTCCTAGTAGGAAAGAACACAAATTTGTTCATGTCTTTTCATCATTTGGGCACTTGTTTTTCATTCTTTAATTTATTCAATCAGTTGTGACTACTTAGTATTTTTAATGCACATAGTTTTGTGCTTAAGCACAATGGAAGTAAAGGTTAAGTCAGATGGGAATGTATCTCAGAGGACTTTTATTTCTTAACAATGTAGTATTTTAAATAATAGTAGATTTTTAATCATTTGCTTCCTAAACATTCATGGATATATAAATGTTTTTGAATTTTTGAATGCAAGGTCAATGTCTTTTAATCAATCTCTTTCAACTATTGCTATTAATACAAACAAATTCAACCAGCAATTTGTAAGGTGACATTTATGTGGGGTTTTTTTTTTCTGTTTTATTTGTATGAATTTCAAGAATTTCACTCTGAGAAAGACTCATTTCTTGATAATATTGAGATCGAAGTAGCCAAGCAACACCCATGCGGCAAGCAATAACTCACTAGATGTTGAAACCAGGTACCAAAATCTCAGTGAACTTTATTTTTGTCTACTGCAGTGTTTTCATGACTTTAGCAAAAATTATTATTTCTACAATAATCTATACGATTTACTGATTTCTAATCTCAAGGAGAGAGTCTGATGCATATGATATCTCTCATCTAGTGGATTTCTTTTATATCCTTGCATAGAAATTAATATTTCATGGTATTAACATAGGCATCTATGGATGAATATGTTAAATAGTGGTGGGTGAGGACATGGCCTATGCTGCACCGTTGTCCAGCATGACTTGTCAGGTACAGCTCAGATGGTTTCTCTTTTGGTTTGTACTATCAAATCAAGCATCGTAGCCGAGTGGTAGGAAGAGAAATATTACTCCAAAACCAGATTTTAATCAGGAACTTTTGGGAATCCCATCTGTGTCAACATATCATAGAAACATGAGTCCCCTCCAAAAGATCTTAATCTCAATAATAGAAACCTTTAAAAAAACAGGCTAAAGAGGAGAGTCAAGGATAATTGTAATAGGGTTTACAAGAAGAACAACTGAGCAAGCAAGTGTTAAACCTTGACTGTTGCCCATAATAAGAGGAAGAAAGACAATCATGTTGTTTTTAGCAGCCACACAGCAGAAGTGGTGATCATTCAGGGAGTAGCTTCAGAGAGAAAGAGTAAGACCGTCCAGAGAGTCTAAAAAAGCATCTATAAACTTTGGCAAGTATCTGAAAGAAAGGAAAAGAGATTTTTTTGAGTGATCCAGGTAAGTGTACAGAATTTAGCAAAGTCACAGCTCCAGAGGCGACTAGACCAAGAGTGGAGTCTCTGGGAAAGCCAAAAGACATTATCTGACTAAGGGGATAATTATACCTCCCATCTCTTTAGCATGTTCAAAGTGAAGCAGCCCTCCTGAGGCACAGGTTGTGATCAGGAGAGTGACAGGAATAGCTGGATTAACTCTTATGCTTTGGATTAGATCTCTGTTCAAGGCCAGAGAAACATTATTATTTTGACCAAGAGAAAATAGCTTCTCCTAAATGGGTCTCAACTGAGATAAACCTAACCCCATTTAGGAAATGGGCTGAAATTCGAGAATAGATATAATCCATCTCCACCATGAAAATCCAGAGGTCTAGCTCCAAAACTTTTCACACAGATTAGTGTGTCTAGACTGGAGCTTCTGTTACACCTTCAAGGATATTATTCAGGGATGGGTATTCATTGAGGAGGACATAAAAAATGCAAGTGCACATCAAAACCAAGAACATTGCTGGAACTGCTACTTTCAAAGTCCCTGCCCCTAACTACCCAGTCAGTCTTTATATCCTACATTACAAAGATTAGTAGAGATGGTATAAAGATGCATGTGCTCTTTGACACAGAAATTCCACATTAAAATATATATTTATATATCTTAATGTGAAATTATATATATATATTCTTATTTCTGAAGAAAATCTCCCTGGATGAGATGATTCCAACCTACTTTTGACTCAATTAAAAAGTAGACTTTAATGTACACATACACACATATACACACATGAAGAGTGATAAAATTCTAATGTGCTAATGGTGGAAAATGAATACCTGATGTCGATGATCAGAAATAAGACTACTGAGAAAAGCAATTATAATTCAAAGATAGAAATACAACATAAAGTCACATGAGCAAATTATAAAAACTCACAGTGAAATTAGGCAATTTTCACATGTGCAATAATTGTATAGTAACTTCAAGATAAGTTTGCTCTAGGGAATAGTAAAGGAGGTGCACATGTTTATTTAATAATATTTTTAAAGATTTGATATATGAATGGCTAAATCTTCACGTTTATTAAATCTGAACAGTAGATAGTTTGTGGATTTGAATAAGTTCTCCTTGATCTTTCTTATAATGCAAATATTAGCAACATTCAAAGTAATTTTAAATACTGCAAGCGTCATGTAAACATGGATCATATGTAAGCCAAGGTCTGTATCTAGTGTGAATAAACTCAATGCTGGAGTTAATGACCTTCTCCTCTATCTCATTAGGTTAATGGTACAGTTAAATTACAGGAAGTTTGCTCACCCAAGCAGACTTTTGATCCTAGTGTAAGACTGGCAAGTGTTTTTGTTTTGAGTTTTGGGTTTTGGGTTTTTTTTGTTTTTTTTTTCCATCTCCAATTCATTTGTATATATGGAAAAGCTGGTCAGTACTTCCTCTTCCCAGAGAACTGCCAGAAACTATTGTCATGAAGGCAGGATTGATTCTACTTCAGAAATTCATGAAGTTCTTTTCACATCTTTAATGAAACAGCAGGTATAACAAATATAAGATAGGCCTGAACCAAAAAGAACATCAGTGACTCGTCACAAATTTAAATTGACATTCCACTGGACAGAATGATGAAACAGAAATAGGTTTTATATTCTAGTCTCTTAAAAATGGGTAATTTTGTGATATTTATTTTCAAACTTTGGCATTTATTTTTCAAGCCCACTTTAAAAGCTTGCATTTTGTGAGAGTCTGCTGTGCTTCGGAGGGAAAAATGCAATGTAGACCCACAGTCTGAGTGACTGCAAATCATCTTGGGGACACAATCGTCAAAGCTACTTGAGAAGGGAAGGATAAATTATCTTAACCAAAGGTCCTAAATCAAACAGGAAAATCCTAATGATTTACAATAAATTTAGAAAAAAATTAATAGAAAATATTCTTAATTATAGAAAGCATAACTTCATAATTGGCAATTGGATATATTTTTGTTCTCAGCTGGTGAAAGTAAAATATGTTTGTATGATTTAAAAAGTGAATGAATCTTTCTGCTTCTGGGTTAACTCACTCATTATGATCATTCCTAGCTCAATCCATTTATCCACAAATTTCGGGAATTCCTTGTTTTTAATAGCTGAGTAGTATTCCATACTGTATATGTGCCACAGTTTCTTTATCCATTCTTCTACTGATGGACACTTAGGCTGTTTTCATGTTCTGGCTATTATGAATAAGGATGCTATGAACACAGTTGAGCAAATTTTCTTGTTGTGTGCTGGAGCATCTTCTGGGTATATTCCAAGGAGTGGAATAGCTGGGTCTTGAGGAAGCCTTATTCCCAGTTTTCTGAGATAGCACCAGATAGATTTCCAAAATGGCTGTACTAGTTTGCATTCCCACCAGCAATGAAGCAAATGGTATATACTCACTTATATCTGCATACTAGCCCAAAGGGCATGTCCCATGAAAGCCTTCACTTAACAGGAAACTGGGACAGAGGGGAGGACATCCTATTGGAACTCTAAATGAGAGAAGCACGGGAGAATAGCAAAGTAGAAGGATCCAGAGGGTCCTAGAAACCTACAAGTAGAACATTATGACAGGCAGATTTGGGCCCAGGGGTCCCGCTCAAACTAAGGCACCAGCCAAGGACAATACAGGTGGTAAACTTTAAGCCCCTACCCAGATCTAGCCAACGGTCAGAACATTCTCCACAGTTGAGTGGAGAGTGGGATATGACTTTCTCACGGACTCTGGTGCCTCACATTTGACCATGTCCCCTGGAGAAGGAGACCTGGTGGCACTCAGCAGGTTGCCAAGAAGAGACTTGATACCCTATGAGCACATACAGGGGTAGATAATCCCCCTCAGGAACAGTCATAGGGGAGGCGAATAATGGGAAAATGGGGGGGGGAGTGAAGAATGAAAGGATACAAGGAATGGGATAAACATTAAGATGTAACAAGAATAAATTAATAAAAAAATTAAAAAATAAAAATAAAATAAAAAGTGAATGAAATGAATGACGTCTACACCTCTTTTAGTAACCTTTAACCCACACCTCAAGAAAGAGGCAGTAGATTGCATACAGGTAAATGAGAGTTAAGTCACTGAGTAGATTATAGAAGATGATAGGGGGACGTAATCCCCCTCAGGAACAGTCATAGGGGAGGGGAATAATGGGAAAATGGGGGGGGGGGAGGAATGGGAGGATACAAGGGATGGGATAAACATTGAGATGTAACAAGAATAAATTAATAAAAAAAAAATAAAAAAAAAAAAAAAGAAGATGATAGGTTTTTTTTAATTTGTGCGCATTGGTTAAAGCGCATGTTGTTCTGATGGAAAACTGAGTTTTGATGTCCAGAATCCACATGGCAGCTAACAACCATCTCTTCCTCGAGTTCCACGGGACCTCATGCCCTCTTTTTGGCCTTCTCAAGCATCACATCCACAAGATGTAGGGACATACATGCAAGCAAAACACACATATACAGAAAACAAAAATAATGTTTTCAAAAATTAAAATTCTGCCAGTCCTTGGGTAGAATAGCAAGGAAGCCTGTGATCCTAAATGGAATCATGCACCACTTGATTCAAATCTTTATCAGTGACAAAAAAGCTCCTTAATGAAGGTTTTCAATGTTTGTCCTGACAGAGAACATTTGATAAGACTAATACATGGACGTGTTATAAATGTTATAGATTAAAAATATATATATATTGGTTAAGATTCCAAATAAAATTCATAAAACTTTTAATTTCTTTTTTACATTTATTTATTTTATCTGTCTAAGTAGATTACTCACAGGTATGTATCTCTCTGTACCACACTTATGCCTGGTGGTTATGGAAGTGAGGAAGAAAGAAGGTATTAGATCTCTTGGAGCTAACGTTACACAGGACTATATGCCACCATCTGGGTGCTTGAAACTGAACCCAGGCATTGGCCAGAGAACCAGTGCTCTTAACCACTAAGCTGTCTCTCTAGCACAATTTTAATTATTTTTAAATTTACATTATTCTCGGATTTGTTTATTACATTAAAGTAAATTTTTTAAGTAAGGAAGGGGTTGAGAAAAATGCCTTGGTGTTTGTATTGCTTGAACTGAATTGTTTGATTGGCTTGAGAAATGCCTAGGGGATTAGTGGAGCATGGCTCTGGGTGTGTCTGCGAGGGTGTTTCCAGAGATGAGTGAGTTATGAAGGCTCTGAATTAAGTAGTGGGTTAATGCATTAATGGAATAATGCTCTAACTAAGATAGTGGTGTTGCTAGAAGGTGGAAGAACCTGTGGGGCAAAGTGTAGGTGTAGAAAGCAGGTCTCAAGGGACGGCTCAATGATATATGAGGAGCTATATCTGGCTGTGGTTTCTTCCTGTAAGGCCCCTGTCCACATTGTGACTACCCTGGTATGACCTGATGTCTTCCTCTATGCTGTCATTGCTATTTATTGAAACATTTGAATCCATACACCAAAACTAACCTTTCCTTTCTTTTTTCTGTTTGGTCACAGTGCTGAAGAAACTAGTACAAAGTCACAAAGCAGGATCAAACATAAAAGATAGAAAATGGAGACATTAGATAGTACTTCAAATAAGAGACATCAGCCAGGCACAGTAGCACACTCCTGTAATCCCAGCACTAAGGAGCCAGGCAGATCTCTGTGAGTTCAAGGCCGTCCTAGTCTACAAAGCAAGCCCAGGACAGCCATGGCTCTGTGTAACAATACAACCCTGTCTTGAAACATAACAAAATGAAAACCAAAAAAACAAAACAAAAATAAAAATAACAAAGCAACCAAAGGAAAAAAAGAAAGAGAGGCAGACAGACAGACAGACACAGAGACACCCACAGATGTGAAGAACATTCTCATGCAATAAAATTGTTCCACAGCATAAAGAATCAGTTTCAAAGGGTATCAAGTCTCTTCTTGGCAACCTGCTGTCCTTCCTCTGAGTGCCATCAGGTCTCCCCCTCCAGGGGACATGGTCAAATGTGAGGCACCAGAGTACGTGAGAAAGTCATATCACACTCTCCACTCAACTGTGGAGAATGTTCTGACCATTGGCTAGATCTGGGTAGGGGCTTAAAGTTTACCACCTGTATTGTCCTTGGCTGGTGCCTTAGTTTGAGTGGGACCCCTGGGCCCAAATCTGCCTATCATAATGTTCTACTTGTAGGTTTCTAGGACCCTCTGGATCCTTCTACTTTGCTATTCTCCCATACTTCTCTCATTTAGAGTCCCAATAGGATGTCCTCCCCTCTGTCCCAGTTTCCTCATATTTGACCATGTCCCCTGGATGGGCAGACCTGGTGGCACTCAGAGGAAGGACAGCAGGTTGCGAAGAAGAGACTTGATACCCTATGAGCATATACAGGGGGAGGTAATCCCCCTCAGGAACAGTCATAGGGGAGGGGAATAATGGGAAAATGGGAGGGAGGGAAGAATGAGAGGATACAAGGGATGGGGTAACCACTGAGATGTAACAAGAATAAATTAATTTAAAAAATAAAAAAAAAAAAAAAAAGAATCAGTTTCAAATATCCACTGGACTCAGCCATTACCACCAAAATAATAGTTTTGTTCTCATTCACCCCATCCATTGCTACCCTGGTTGATGTGTTTAAAACCGTAACCAACAACAGGTTCTCTAGGAGAAGGTGTACTTATCTTAGAGGTTACAGCCTATCCTCAAGGGAAGTTCGGCAGAAGCTGAAGCAGAGACGGGGGAGGGACGCTGTTTATTGCTTCCTTCCACTGTCTTGCTCTGCTCATATTCTCATACAGCCCTGATCCATCTGGCTAGGGATGGCTCCACCCACAGTGGACTGGGCCTCCCCGCATTAATTAACAAAACCCCTCCACAGACTTTTCTACCAGCCAAGTTGGTGGAGACAAGTTCTCAATTGAGGTTCCCTGTTCCTAAGTGTACTTATGTCTCTGTCAAGTTGGCAAAAACTAAATGTGACAATGGCCTTTTTGCATACCAACCCTGTCCTCAAATTAAGCTGATAAAGAATAAGATGCTACTGATTAAGCCTGGAAATAAATAAAGGAAAAAGAGAAGCAAATGGACTTCTACCAGCCCATCAGGCATGGGCAACAAATAACTATGATATCACCACACTATTGCAGGCACACAAAGCCTGGCCCTCTCTGATTGTCCCTATAAATGATGAGTGTAGGCTTCCACAAAGATCTCCAAACACATAAATCTATTCTCACTCTGTGAACTCATGTATAATGACTTTTTCACGTTTCAAGTTACCATTCATAAATGTCTTTCATTCCCTCTGTCAATTCCCTGCATAATCATGCTTACTGCTGCCACATCTTACATTGTTCTATTTGGGTAGAACAACATGTTTATTGTAGTGACAAGAAAATGGAGAGTTTTGCCTATGCACAAGTGAAAGAAAAAGAAGTAGAAATTGGAAGTATAAAAACATTGCCCACAGGGCCTGAAGGATAGCTCAGTGGACACCTAGTGTGAAGACCGAAGTGTGGGTCATCAGCACACACACACAAAAGCCAAGCAGGACATCAGCTTTCCAGCAATCCCAGAGCTGAAGAGGAGGAAAGAAGCTCACTGGGGCAAGCTGGCTAGTTAGACTCACCAAATCAGCAGCAAACTGGCAAGTTCTATATTTAAGGGAAGAATCTGCTTCAATAAAGTGGAGAGCAGTAAGGAAAACATCAATGTCCACCTCCGGCCTCTGCATTCATGTACACACACACACATGAAGATCCACATGATAAGCCACTGCACACACATGTTCCCACCTGCATACAAACAGATATACACATGCAAGCATACCATGATCATGTATACACATGCAAGACATGCTTGCCCACCTTCCTTCACATAGTTCTATATTTTTATACATAATGGTAATAGCTCAAATATGTGTATGTGTGTATGTGTGTGTGTGTGTATGTGGTGTGTGCGTATGTGTGTATATGTGTGCGTGTGTATGTGTGTGTATATGTGTGCATGTGTATGTGTGTGTACATGTGCGTGTGTATGTGTGTGTGTGTGCATGTGTGTGTGTGCATGTGTGTGTGTGTGTGTGTGTGTATCACAGAATATAAATCTGAACCAAAAAGTTAAATTTCTTTATTAACCAATATACACTAAATGCAAAGGGGTCAAGGCACCGTGCATAATATCATTATAATGAAGATAGAGGTTCTCTGTAGAAAATTGTCTTAAGTAAAATTTGTGACCTGTCCATGCCACTTGCCTAATGACATAGCAAGTTTGATTCATAAAGTAATTGGCATTTAACTTTCATGATTCTCGTTTTTAAAGAATTTATTTATTAGATTAATATTATTTTGTCAGCCAACTTCCCACCTCAATTTTAAATCATCCTTACTTCTAAACACAATATGCAGCACTAACAAAACCATTTCATTTTCATTGAAAAATGCTATTGTTCTGCAAATGTCACAAGATTCAATTATCAAAATGTGTCTCTGAAGGGATATTCTGTTCTGGTGCTGGTGCCATGAAGCTTATTTACTTGCCAGTAAGCATTTTTGCTGCTGGTAGTGGTGGTGCTGGGTTTTGGAGACAGGATTTCACACACTTCATGCTGGCATCCAGCTGAAGATGACTTGAATTCTCGATTCTCTCGCCCCTAACTACAGAGCACTGGAAGTACAGGCCATCATCACATGTAACAACAGATTTTAAATATGTCAGTTTTGTCAAAATTCATGAAGATTTTATCTATGCTAGCTTTTTAATTTTCCAGACTCTATGTCAAGAAGAAACTTCACACACATACATTTATCATTTTATATGAGCAGGGCCTCTGTTAAGCCCTAGAGAAGTGGTACAAGCATTTGTTCCTTGTCATTATCCAACAGACCCTAGGGGTTGGAGGAGGGGGGCGGGAACTGGCATCCCACAGGCACTAGACTGGCTTCTGGTGAAAAGCTGCTGGACCTCGTGAATACTGGACCAGTATTCTCTCTTCAGTAAGACATCCAGAAAGTATTTTGTTCATTTTTGGTGCTATAGACATGCAGAGATGATGATTTCCAAATGATATAAATGTATTCCCCCAACTTCTGGAGGTTGAGAAGGACGAGATCAAGGTATGAACAGCTACTATGTCTGGTGAGAACCGGTTCTCTTTTAAGACATGCTTGGGCTGCTATGTCCTCCAGTCTCAGGAGAGGGAAAGATAGAATGCTGAATGAAGCCTCTTTTCTAGGGACCTTAACACGATGTACAGGGACTCTGACTTCATGACTTAAACTGCTGACCAAACTATCTTATAATTGCACCATAATAAATTGATACACTAATAAAAATTTAAAAGCAATTAAATTTTGATACATATATTTTTTTTTCCTTGGAAATATTCAGACATGCAAAAGTATCTATTATTTGTGAAATGAAGGATGACAAGCAGCTTGGGTGATGAGCCGAATGGATCTTCCAGAGTTAAGAGTGAGTCAGGGAAAGGAGAGGCCCAGCTGGGCTACAGAAGGATCCTAAATGGAATTTACTCTGGCTGGATCTTCCTGCACTCATTAGCTGAGGATCCTGACTGCAATTATATATGGCAATTGCAAAGGCTTTCCTAAACAAGGCACAATTGGAAAGCTTTATCATCTGGGCTCCAAGTAGAGGTGTTACTCTTGCTAATTATCACACGTAGAAATGCAATCACGCATGAGCCATCATATGGCAACCATCTAACAATAACCGAGATGCAAACATGCTTAGCCATTGCCTGTCTAGAAGAGTCAGAGTGGCAAGCCTGGACCTGTAAGTTGTGAAGTAGATAACATCTTAAAATAAGATCACTTCTTAAGACATCAGAGATGGATACAAGTAAGAAATGAGAGGCACGTGATGACTTTGGGTCCAATTTTCTAAGGAAAGGAGACCATCTCTAAACAATTAAGATGGCTTGAGTAAATGACTTCCGCTGGAATGCAGCTCCCACCAGCTCTCAGTGTAACAGGTGAAGAAGTGGAAAATGGATCCTTGAAGTCTAAGAAAAGCCCCACATGCAACAGCTTAGTGAGAGATCCTAAGATAAGCAGTTCCTGTATGCAAAGCTATAGCAGAACAAAAGAAAGGGGAGAAGCAGAAAAACAGGGAGGGAGGGAGGGAAGGAGGGAGGGAGGGAGGGAAGGAGGGAAGGAGGGAAGGAGGGAGGGAAGGAGTGAAAATTAGCTGTGGGGCTGCCCAAGCCCTTTGGAGCTACATTACACTTCCATACATGCACAAATGCAGACACAGAACTAGAGCTTCAGTTTCTTCTGTCCTGGGCTTAATCTTGCTTTGTTCCCATTCCTACTTTCTGTATCCTTGCTCCTCCTATTTGTGACAGGAATATTTATTTTGTGCCATTGTGTATTAGAAGTATGTGGTTTTCTTTTATTTATTTATATATATTAATTTATTCATATTACATCTCAATTGTTATCCCATCCCTTGTATCCTCCCATTCCTCCCTCCTTCCCACTTTCCCCCTACTCCCCTCCCCTATAACTGTGACTGAGGGGGACCTCCTCCCCCTGTATATGCTCATAGGGTATCAAGTCTCTTCTTGGTAGCTTGCTATCCTTCCTCTGAGGGCCACCAGACCTCCCCATCAAGGGGATGTGGTCAAATATGGGGCACCAGAGTTCATGCGAAAGTCAGTCCCCAGTGGAACAGAGAGTAGGACATCCTATTGGGACTCTAGTTGAGAGAAGCATGGGAGACTAGAAGGATCCAGAAGGTCCTAGAAACCTACAAGAAGAACATTATGACAGGCAGATTGGGGCCTGGGGGTCCTGCTCAAACTATGGCACCAGCCAAGGACAGTACATGCAGTAAGCTTGGAACCTCTACTCAAATCTAGCCAATAGACAAGACATTCTCCACAGTTGAGTAGAGAGTCAGGTGTGTGGTTTTTCTATTTGATTTTCATAAAGGAGTGTAAGAGTTGCCACAAACTGAAATGAAGACTTTGAACTTGAGATGTGAATAGGATTGGAATACTTTAAAAATATAGGGGCTATTGAAGTTGGGCTAATAAATTTAATCATATATGTGTGTGTATATATATATATATATGCATATATCACACATAAGATATGAAATGAGTATTTGGGGATCAGGGGCTAAGTAGGGACTATTACATGACAAGGGTGTAATCATGATTATTAAGTTTAATTTTTTCCTTGACTAGATTTTTAAAAATCCCTGAGAAATGAGTAAGGCACACCTCTGGGAGTGCCTCTGATGGTGTCTCCTTTCCTGAGACAGTTTGACAATAAAGGCTCTAGGCTAAAGAATACATTAATCCTTGATGGATTTATTATATGATGCCATTGTTCAGCTGTGGTAAAAGGTTCAGTTGCATTTCCAAAAGACTAAATGAATCTCCTATTAGCATACTGCTCTTCAAGAATGCATGTTCTCAAAAAACAACATTATTATCTAGCACTGGATTATGGAGGAAAAGAAAGACAGCAGGTTAGAATGTGTTGACAGTTCTGTTCTTTTTAAGGAAGCCACCATGCAAACATGTAAATCTCCCTAACTATGAGACTTGTACACGAAAAGTACAAAGAAGAAATCAGTTCACAGAGTGTAGTATTAATCAAGTCAAGTTTTTAGGTCGTTTATAAAATAATGCCAGATTTAAAAACAAAGCACAACACGCAGCATATTTGTTACGTCTGGGGAAATGCTTGAGAGTCATGTTCCTTCCACAAAAACTAAGTATGAGGTCCTATTTCATATGTGTAACTGACATGAAAGGCTCTAGGCAATGATAAGAGGGTGCACAACTAAAAACTCACAGGCAAATGATACGGGAAAATATTGTAGGTAAAAATATACAAGTGAAATAGCAGAAAAATGACTTACAATTTGTGATCTTCAGAGAACTCTGACAATCAGCACCACACACTGTTAGAAAGAATACGAAGTGGAGTAATCAGAGAAGGGATCATTATGCAACAGAAGCATAACCAACCATGACTTTAAAATATTCAGTGGAAATTTTAAACAAAAAGTAGTTCTTACGTGTTATACCGTGTGCCATTCTGTGCTCTCATCATAGCTACAAAAGACATAGTTTGCTCACCATGCCTATACTATCCACACTGCATCATATGTCCACACAAGATCTATCTGTGGTGAGAATAAATCTTCCTCTGCAATTGTGAAAACATGCTAGTTCCCGTTTGCAATTCGAACTTAAGAAGTCATGGCCACAGCATGAGAATGAACGCTTATTTAGATTTGTGAGTGGAAGATATGAACAGGAAACGTAGTCTGATTTACTGGTAGCAACCTATTACTGCATGAAGCATTGAGCCTATATGAGGATTTCAGTCAGAGATCCCTCAAAATAAATGGCCCCAAGCCATTTGCCACAGGAGATAACGTTTACATGGATGCAAAAAACAACTGCAGGCTAAAAGTATAAAATAGCTGAAGATGCTGCCTCTCTCAATAAAGAAACCATCCCCATGTTTACATTGTATCCAATAAACACTTTGATAATGCATTTGAGCATGCATTCTATCCTTTACATTTTAGGACTGTAATGCTGTGTAGTAGTTCTGTGTTTTTGTTTTTGTTTTGTTTTGTTTTGTTTTGTTTTTCTTTCTTTTAATTAATGTTTTGCTATGGCAGTTTTCCAAATAAACTTTAACGTAATTATGGACTTATACAAAAAAACAGGCTACAAATAGTTCAGTACTGCCCATGTGTTAGATGGCCACTGGGAATCTTGGGATATATTACCCTCAGAGGGTGGAGAGAGACTACTGTACCACTGAACATAGTAGTTCCACTGCTGACTATGTGTTCAGCCTGCAGACCACATCCTTTGTGAAGTCACATGTAATAATTACTCACTATAAAGGGTGTTTATAGTATCAGAAGCTTACAGGAAAAGGTTCACCAATAGAGTCTGCTTTCACGACTCACGGGGATTCTTCTATTCTTAGATGAGGCAGGTACAAAAAGGAATCTATCCTCTCACAGAAAATCTTGAAGGTATCTTAAATGAGAAAGTGTGTATGCCAAATGGTTATCTATGGAATATGTCTTAGATAAGGTTACTAGTGCTGTGATGAAGCACCATGACCAAAACAACTTGGGGAGGAAAGAGTTTATTCAACTTGTACTTCCACTGTTCATGATTAAAGTAAGTCAGGACAGGAAACTCAAACAGGACAGGAACCTGGAGGCAGAAGCTGATGCAGAGGCCTGGCTTACTTTCTTATAGCACCCAGGACCACCAGTGCACAGATAGAACCACGCACAAAGGGCTGGGCCTTTCCCCATAATTCACTAATTAAGAAAATGCCCTACCACAACTTGAACTTATAGTAGTATTTTCTCAATTGGGGTTCCCATTTCTCAATTGACCCTAACCTGTGTCAAGTTGACACGCCTGTTGACATAACCAGAACAAGTGGCCTCTTGTCTAATTAACACACAGACACATCAATTTTCAATTAGAATCTTTACTTTCTCATTTGTCCCCAATATTACAGGCTAATATCAGCATTGCATTATTAACATTCCAAACTTTTCAAGTCTTACAGCCTTTAAAAATTCAGTCTCTTTAGTAAAACCCAGTCTTGCTCAGGGACCACCCAGTGTCCCCAATATCATCCTCTCCCCTCCTCGCCATATGCCAACCCACAACTCTACCAGAAGTTATGCCAGACTTCAAAGCTCCAGAGTCCATTCTAGTACCCAGAAGCCCAGAACCCCAGAGGCTACATTGGCACCCCAAACACTAGAGATCATACAGGCTGCCAAAACCCAGTGGAAATACCCTACTGGACCTGAGGACTCCTGGATCATCAGAACCACAAGCCACTCAGGCCAGAAGACCAGAAAGGAAGCAGAAACCAAGGGAAAAATACCCAACCAATAAAGATAAACTCAGAAATCAACAATAAAGCCTAGAATTACTCCAAACCCAGATGCCTAGACTCCAGTGTAAGGACATAATCAAAAAGGACAGCAATATGGCACCATGAGAGCCCAGCTATCCTACTACAACAGCCACTGAATGTCCCAACACCACTGAAGCACAAGAAAATGGTCATGAAACTAACATTATAAAGATGACAGAGATTCTTAAAGAAGAGATGAAGGAAGCCATTAAAGAAATTCAGGATGATACAAATAAACAATGGGAGGAAGTTAATAAATCTTTTTTTAAAATCCAAGAAAAAAACAAACAGATAAAGTAAAGGAATAAAAACTGTTCAAGGCCTAAAAATGGAAATAAAAGCAATAAAGAAAATACAAACTGAGGGAATTATGGAGAGAAAAACCAGGAAACAGGAATTACAGAATGTAAGAGATAAACAAGAGAATTGCAGGTATAGAAGATACTATGGAACAAACTGGTACATCAGTCAAAGAAAATGTTAAATCTAAAACAATTCCTAACTTAAAACATCCAGGGAATCTGGAACCAAACCTAAGAAAAATAGGAATAAGAGAATAATCCAAGATTTTAAAACTCAGAAAATACTTTTGATAAAATTATAGAAGAAATTTGTCTTCACCTTAAGAAGGACAATGCCTATAATAGTACAAGAAACTTACAGAACACCAAATAGATTGCAGAGGAAAGGAAATCCCTCCCCCAACCTAATAATCAAAACATGCAGTATGTGTGCGCAGAGAGAGAGAGAGAGAGAGAGAGAGAGAGAGAGAGAGAGAGAGAGAAAGGTAGGGGGAGAGGGAGAGAGGGGGGGGGGAGAGATGAGAGCGGAGAGAGAAGAGGAGGGAGAGAGAGAGAGAAGGAGGAGAGAGGAGGAGAGAGAGACTATTAAAAGTGCCTTAGACAAAGGCCAACTAACATATAAAGCCAGACACATTAAAATTATACCCAGCATCTTAACAGAAACTCTAAAAATCCAGAAGGGCCTAGAAAGATGGGTTACATACTCTAAGAGACTGTGGATGCCAGGACAGACCACTATACCAAGCAAAGCTTTCCATCATCATAGACGGAGAAAACATATTCCATGAAAAAGTCAAGTTAAAACAATATCCATAAATACAGACATACAGATAGTACTAGAAGGAAAATTCCATCCTAAGAAGGCTAACAACACCCAGGAAAACAAAGAAAATAAATAATTTCATAACATAAAAACCAAAAGAAGGGACACACACACACACACACACACACACACACACACACACACACACAAACATGAACACTAGTACCAACAAAATAACAGGAATTAACAATTATTGGTTATTATCAATATCAATGGACTCAATTCCCCAATCAAAAGACACAGTCCAACAACATGGATGCAAAAATGGGATCCATCCTTCTGCTGCGTAGAAGAAACACACCTCAATATCAAAAATAGACATTATCTCAAAGTAAAGGGTTGGAAAAGATCGTCCAAACAAATGGACCCAAGAAACAAGTTATTGTAGTCATTCTAATATCTAAAAAAATAGACCTCTAATAAAAATTAATAAAGAGATGCAAAAGGACACTTCATAATTAAGAGAAAAATCCACAAAGATGACTCCTCAATTCTGAATATTTATGCCCCAAACTCAAGGACACCCTCATTTGTAAAAGAAAAATTACTAAAGCTTAAATCATGCAATGAAGTGGAACACTTCAGTACTCCAGTCTCACCAATGGACAGGATAGATAGATAATAGATAGATAGATAGATAGATAGATAGATAGATAGATAGATAGATAATGGATGGATGGATAGATATATAGATGAATGAACTGATTACTAATTATATTCTGCTATACCCATAGGCAGGAGCCTAGCATTATAATCATCAGTGAGGCTTCAATCATCCTCTGATGGAAAAAGATGCAGAGACTCACAATCAAACATTAAATGGAGCTCAGGGAAAAGAAGAAGGATTGTAGGAACCAGAGTTGTCAAGGACACCAAAGAAAATCCATGTAACCAACTAACCTAGGCTTATAGGAGCTCAGAAAGACTGAGCAAACACTATAGAGCATTCACCGGTCATCAATGTCCTTCCCTGGCCAATCACATTGCTAAGCCTAAGCTGTTCCATGATCCCTCCATGACTTCAAAACAAGTACCACCTGGGTGAAAATTCTTATTCTACTCTAGGTCAGCCACTAGAACAAGGTACAACCTGGGCTACCTCTGGAACACAGCCTCAGGAAACACTTCTCCGAAGATTTCACCTCAGTGATGCTGGTCTTTTCTTAATCACTGCTAATTTCTTAGCTCCAGGTGGCCAGCATCAACTGTCCTAGTTAAAAAAAAAAAAGGTTTTACTTCAGTGGTTTTGGTCTCTAATTAATCACAGCTGAGTGTTCACAGTCAACAATTGGACAATCTTCAGCTTCAGCTAACCAGAACACCGATTCTCAACTCAAAATAGCAAAGGGCCCTGATTCAGTCTTCAGACACTCTCAAACTTCCTATTAGAACTTCACAAGCCAGGCCTCAACTGTCTGCATTGCCTCAACAGTCTTGTCATCCAAGCTCCTCTATCCCAAAGTTCCAAAGTCCTTCCTCAGTCTTCCCCAAAACAGCATACTCAGGTCTATCACAGACATACTCCATGATCTTGATGCCAATTTCTCTGTCTTGTCCTAGTAGGGTTACTATTGTTGTGATGACTAACTATAACCAAAACAACTTGGGGAGGAAGGGATTTGTTTGACTTACACTTCCACTGTTCATTATTGAAGGAGGTCAGGACAGGAACCCAAATAGGCCAAGAACCTGGAGGCAGAAGCTGATGCAGAGGCCATAGGGAGTGCTGCTTACTGTCTTGCTCCTTGTGGCTTGCTCAACCTGCTTTTTTATAGAATTCAGGACCACCAGCCAAGGAATGGCCCCACCCACATGTGCTGGGCACATCCCAATCACTAATTTAGAAAATGACCTACAGTCTTGCCCACCACAGTCTAGCTTATGGTGGAATTTTCTTAATTGAGGTTCCCATCTCACAAATAACTCTAACCTGGGTCAAGTTGACATAAGACTAGTGTTTAAGTGTTGACATAGCCAGCACAACTGACGCCTTGTCTAATTAATGCACAAGCACATCACTTTTCAATTAGAACCTTTCCTTTTTTATTTGTCCTCAAGATTACACATTAATATCAACACTGCATTATAAACATTCCAAACTTTCACATAAAGTTTTAACATAAAGTTTTAACATAAAGCACAATATGTAAAGATTTGCTGAAATGATGAAACAAAATTATCTATTTTCATTCATTTGCATGGTATATGAATAAATTCCAAATAGACACTGTGAGGAGCATCAGGAATTGGCAAAGAACACACCCAGACACCAAATTCTCTCTCAGAAAGGAGATTCATTACAGAGGGGCAAGTAGGGCAGGAAGTGAGGATGGAGATAGGGCTGCCTCTGGATTGGACAAAGACACAGCAGGAGGCCCTACAGAATGGGTTTTAAGGATAAATAAGGGAGTCTACGCTAGAGTGAGATGGTAAGTCCTGATTGGATATGTCAGCCTGTGCAGCCAAATAATCAATTTTGGTTGCTGGCCATTGATGTTTTTATGGCTGGACCTTGGGATTTTAGCCAGGCATAAAAGTGTTTTAATAGGAAACAGTTGTTGGGGGCTTTCTTTAGCAATGCAGTCTAACAATTTAGCAAGGAAGGGGGAAAGGGTGGGCCAGACCTTTGGACACCATCTTTGCCATGACTGAGCCTGTTAGAGAGATCTTCAGACACCCTAGAAGCTTGTAACACAAATGTAATTCCAATGGCTGTAGTGCAGGGAGGAATATGAATTAGACCAATAAGACGATAACAAGCATAGGGGAACCAAAGGGAGTACTTGAGTGGCATTTGAATAGGTACAGTATGGCCTTAATCCCCTACATCAACAGGTTAAGGAAGAGAGCAGACAGGAGAAAGTAACAAAGAGATATAAGAATGCAGCTAGGGAGAGATGCTGCTTAGATGTGTAGATACCTAAGATGATCACACAATGCTAGGTTCTGAAACGCATTGAAGGAAAGACCCCAGACTCAAATAGAATACAAGTAGCAAAGATCATTTATTCGGCAGAAATCCAGCATGCTGGGGTTACCACTTAGACAAAATGTAAACCCTGAGGTGAGTTCACAGGCTTTTTAAAATGGCATTCAGGGGAATTCCAGGGATGGGGGTGGCTGGGTAATCTTTAACATGATTGGAACACTCAAACTGAAAAGGTGAGAGCAACCTTAGTCCGTGGTCATGAGTTAATCATAAAACAAAAGATCTCCAAACCATCAGTAAACCATCCTTAAGCAATTAGACCAGCAGTAAATCAACCTTTCTCGTTTTCTTCTGGCCAGGTGGCTAGGCTGGTGCTGGATGGCTGTCCACTCTCTGTGGTATCCACAATAATCGCTGAGCTCATTTCTGATGAATGGGGACTTAAGCCTATCTTAAACTAACAAGAAACTGAGGGCCTCCTCAACACAATCCAAATACTGACATAACTCCCACATCTCCTCTCCCAGACTCTCTGCTAGCACTAACTGGAGAACAAGAGAGCAAAGAGTCTGATTATGCACTTCATGGATGCAGACCTCATTCATAAGGCAGCAGCGTGGATACACCTTGGAAGAGCTTCTAGAAGAACGTCAGTTCTCTCACTTTGTCCTGGTGTCAAAGCCACAGAAACAGTTAAGGGACGACCAAAATTCCAATATTCATCATATTATCATTTGGCGATGACTATATAACTGGTCACCTGATAAATCTGACAGATCTTGGCTTTCCTAGGCATTCTAATATAAAATGGAGAAAACAAGGGAATAAAAGCGTAAATATTTCTTTCATCTCGACAAACATGGGTTATTGTCATTATACTTCCATGATTCTACCCAGTTCCATGTACAGTGTATGATGTGAAGTCCCTTGTTCAATATATTGTTTTGCTTAGTGGGGTTGCTGAAATATTTGTTATTGTAGAATCTAGACTTGAGTTTTTAGTGGTGTTGTGGAGGCATTTATTGACTTGGACTACAAAGGAAAGCAGTGGGGTACCAAGAGATGCCTCCTTCCAGATACAGGCCTTCCTAAAATTACATCAACTCTTCAACCTTTCCCAACAGCTAAGATCAAAGTCTTGCATGACAAGATCTGTCAGAATATTATCACAATAGGATAGAAAGTTCAAAATGTCTAAAAGCAGATGGTTCTTCAAAAATCATTATTTTCTTTCATACAAGTTACATTAGAGGCATCATGCTTAAGGTTATGACAAGAAGGGACAGTTTTTAAAAGAAGTTGGTAATGTAATTCTGAGATCTCCCAGATCACCCAGATTTCAAGACACCCAAAATGACCACCAGGACTCGGTACTGATGCAACATACGCAGGGTCCTGTATTACAGGCTCGAGCCTCAGGTCACAATCCTTCTTGATGCAGGTGGATAGGAGACGTGGAGGCTGGAACTCAAGGGAGAGTTGTGGGTCACAAGAATCTCGATCTTCAGGCAGGTTGGGTCCAGGAGGCTGAATCTCCAGGGAAGCTGTTTTATCTCAGAGCATCACTGGGAGTTAAGAGTACCTAATCGCTCCGGTGGAGTTTCTGGAGAGTGCTGGCAGGTCTAGTACATGGCAGTGAGTGGTCATTCCCGGAACGCAGAAAGAAGTGAAGTCACCCGGAGAAGAAGTTCTCACAGAACATTCACAGACCATGGTATTAGTTGCAGAATACACATTACATATAGAACATGGCATTAATTTTGCTCTTACAGTAGATCTCATCCTAAGGGCAATACCTTAATGTCAAAATTAACTTCTTATGCAACTTGCTGGATTAAGCCCTGCAGCATAAATTGACAAGTATTTAATCAGGAGCCATAAAGCAACCCCAGTTAGCCTTTCCCACATTTCTGCTAGGCCAATTGTTTTTTCATTTTGGTTTGGTTTTTTTTTGTTTGTTTGTTTGTTTGTTCTGTTTTGTTGTTGGTGTTGCTGTAACAGTGCTGAGTGTCCTGGATATAAGCCCATTGTTGGAAGATGTGATTCTGTGTGCCTTATTCAATAGAATGTTTGTACAGGACACAATGGCATTTTGCCAAATTGAGGTGGGAGAGAAGACTGAAATCCAGGAAGGCCAATATAAACCTCAAAAAAATTTACCAAGTTCTATGAATAAACATGCTTCTCTCATTAATGAGCAGAGACTAGGATAATGATGACTTTCCAGTTGTCACACCTTGGAACTGGTAACATTGAGAATGCGACATTGGCCTCTATAGCTGTCTATAGATTACTCCACAAGCTAACCATAAAATCATACTTGGCAAGAAGCTCACAAGGCTGAAACCAAATGCAGCTTCCATATTTACTGTCATCACTATTGTGCTCATGCCTCATTGTATGATATTGGGTAGGGGGTTTGAGAGGGAAATTAACCAATAGCAAGTAGTAAAATCATTTTGTGATCTTAATTATTAACAACATTATTGATTATAAACAGAATGTACACAGATACATACGATCCCATTAACAATGGTTTTAATATATATTCGCCACACAGCACTGGGCATCAGTATTACAATTTCCCTTGTCCCATATCACTAACCCCTTAAGCAAATAATAGCTGTGTATAAACAACATAAACATGTGCTTCAAATCCTCTTTCCTTCTACAGAAAGTAGGCAAGCAGATAGCTATTCTAGGTCTTTTTAGTTTAAGGGTTTTTACTTCATCCAACTCTTTCAGAACCAACCTAAACGCAGAAGCTATCCACTTTCATATCACAAAGTGGTACTGTGCAGAGACATCCATAACAATGACCATTCCATTATTTTTTTTTTTTCTGTATTAGCTAGAACAGAGAAATCCTTGTGACACCATAATTTAAGTTAAGATGGAGACAGGGATGACTGGACCTCATGTTTGTGCAGTATAAAGTCACAGGCTAGACCTGTGCAAACAAACAAATAAAAAACAAATGGCTTCTAATTTATAACAGAATGTTTTTCATGGATGCAGTTTTGTATTTTCATTGATCAGAAGGCTAATTCCTAAGGCGCATGGCTAGAAAGGAATAGTACATCATGACTATATTGCCTATATCATAAGAATCACAGGTCAAATGTGAAAAATCGCAATTTGTCTTATTAATAAAGACGCAAAGGATGCTACACGATATTACCATTAGATGACTAAAAAGATAAAATTCAATTTTTTCATGATATAAATTTTCAGCAAACTACAAATTAACGATTTTTTTAAGCTGCTTATAAAAACCTCCAAAAACCATCACAGTTAAAGATGCAACCTCAGGAGACTTCCCTTTGAAATCAGAAACAAGATGAGTATCCCTACAAAGACTGTCTTTACATAACATGCAAAAACTCTGTCATAGGAATAAATACAGATTTCCTACAAATAACTTAAGTCCATAGCCAGGGATAGCGGTGCACTGCTATAGTCCCACCTACTCAAGAACCTGGCACTGGAGGATCTAAATTTGAAAGACGGCTTCAGATATGCAGTGATTGTAAGCCAAACTGAGCATCCTCATGAGACCTTGACACAAATCCAAATGTTTTTAAAAGGTAGGGGTGTGGCTCCATGTCAGAGTTTTACAAGGGTAAACAAAACCATTCATTACTTGTAGATGAGATGTTGTTTTCTTTGTAAGCTTTACTTTTACCATGCCACAAAAGCAATATACAAAAAGGACACTTCAAATTTCAACTTTCTGTCTCTTCCTGGCTTGCCAAATGCTGTGGGATACTCTCATGATGATGAGGGGCAGCAGTAATTCCCAGCTCTCTGTCAGTTCATGCCTACCTGAAGCGGCAGCTGCTCTGAGATGCACTGCATTGGGCATTCTGACATTGAGTACGTAGTGCACTAATTGTGTTATGACTTAGGACATTTTCCTTGGTTTGGTTGGAATTTGGCCCCACTATTAGCAAAGAAAAAATCTGTACTTACACATTTAAGCACCCACAATAATTAGCAGATAAATTTTTGTATTTTCAACTTTTTTCATCTTTATAAGAAAACTCTATAACTCTATCACCCATATTTAAAACTACATTTATATACCAACAATAAGTAATTAGAAAATAGACAGTCAAGAATAGTGTCTACTATTGTAAAAAGAAATGCAACTTGATTTTGCCCCTGTAGTTTTGGCTTTAAAATCCTTCAAGAGCTTACCTCTTAGGAGCAGGGTACTCTTGAGGCAGACAGGGGCTCAGTCATTGTCTGACCTAACCCTGCCTGGCTAAGTCTCACTTTCATGTTCTATGATGGAGAAACTGTGGCAAATCCATTGATCTACCTAGTGTTTTTATTGTTGGAGTCTTGTGGCTTCTATGAATAATTTCTATTTTATTGTATTGTATAGAGTTAATATCCACTAGGGATGTGTTAATAAAGCTAAAATGTGTAGTATAGTAGACATTATCAATATAGAATACATAGTAAGAAAAGTGTAAGCCTGAGTGGGCAGGAGAGGTGGCTCAGCAAGTACCAACACATGATGCCACTGAGGAGATGCAGATGCAGAGACCCACGGCCAAACATTAGGTGGAGCTCTGAGAACCCTGCAGAAGATAGGAAGGAAGAACTGTAGGAGCCAGAGGGGTTGAGGACACCACAAGAACATGGTCCACAGAATCACCTAACCAGGGCTCATAGAAGCTCACAGAGAATGAAGTGACAAACACGGTCCCTGTATGTCTGACCAGGATCCTCTCCATATATGTTACAGCTGTGTAGTTTGCTATTCTTGTGGGACTCCTAAGGGTAGAACTGGTAGATGGTTCTGACTCTTTTTCCATTCTTGGGGTCCTTTTCCTCCTACTGGGTTGCTTTGTCCAACCTTGATAGGAGGTACCTAATCTTATTGCATCTTGTTATGCCATGTTCAGTTGACATCTCTGGAAGGCCTGCTCTTTTCTGAAAGGAAACTGAAAAGGAATGGGCCTGGGGAAGAGAACAGCTGGGTGAGAGACTGAGAGGAGTGAAGGGAGAGGAAACTGTGGTCAGGATATAATGTATGAGAGAAGAATAAATAAATAAATAAATAAATAAATAAATAAATAAATAAATAAATACTGTTCTTTTTAAATTTGTTTTTTATTAATTATTTACTTTACTTCCTGATCATAGCTCCCACATCTCCCTCTGTTGTCCCACCATTCCTCTCTGTTTCCCCCATCCCACCTCCTCTCCTCCCCAGCCCCACTGTGGGAAAGTGACCAAAAAAAAAAAAAAAAAAAAAAAAAAAAAAAACAAAAAACAGGCAGCAGAGTCCATGTCACAGCCAGCACCCATTTCCCTCACTAAGGCGCACCCACATGATGTACAAGCTGCCCATCAGCTACATCCATGCAGAAGGCCCAGATCCAGTCCATGCATGGTCCCTGGCTGGAGCCCCAGTCTCCACAGGGCCCCCAGAGCCCTGGTTAGTTGGTTCTATCAGTCCTTCTATGGAGCTCCTGTCCCCTCTGAGTCCTCCATCATTTCACACCATCCCCCCCCCGCCAATGTTCCCCCCAAGACTCCCCGTGCTCCACCCTGTGTCTGGCTGTGCTTCCATCAGTTCCTGGGTGGAACCACTCAGAGGGCAGCTGTGCTAGGCTCCCATCCACAAGCACAACACAGTTTTGCCAAGAGTGCCAAAGGTTGGCTTTCTCCCATGGGTGGGTCTCAATGTGGGCCATACGCCAGCTGAACATTTCCTCAATCTCTGCTGTATCTCAGTCCCAGCACATCTTGTAGACATGGCAACTCCTGGGTCAAAGTTTCCCTGGATGGGTTGGTGTTCCCCTCTTTCCACTAGGAGTCTTGTCTAGTTAGAGGGTGTCCTCTTTGGTCTCCATGACCCCTGCTACTAAAAGTCTCAGCTAGAGTCACCTTTATAACCTCCCAGGAACCTACCCTGTCATAGGTCTCTAGCCTGTCACAAAGAAGTCCCCACTCAAGGTTTCTCTTCTCTCTGCAAGCCCTCTGTCCTCTCACTCCAATTCTCCTCAGGTCTAATATTGACCCTCATTTCTCTCCAGGTTCCCTCTCTTAGCCTGATCCCTCTCTATAACCACTTCTGCTGTCTATTCTACTTCCACTTTGATTTGCATTTCTCTATGACTAAAGATATTAAGCATTTCTGTGAATTTTAGTATGCTTATCCTGCATATATCTGGCTAATATATTCTTATAAGTGAGTACATATGATGTGTGTGTTTCGGGGCCTGGGTTACTTCACTCAGGATAATATTTTCTAGTTCCATCCATTTTACTGCAAATTGCATGCCTGACAAAGGGCTAAAAACTAAAATATATAAAGGACTCAAGAAATTAAACACCATCAAATGAAATAATACAATTAAAAAGATGGGGTTCAGAGCTAAAAAGAGAATTCCCAACAGAGGAATATTGAATGGCCAAGAAGAACTTAAATAAATGCTCAATGTCCTTAGTTATCAGGAAAATGCAAATCAAAATGACACTGAGATTTCATCTTGTACCCATCAAAATGGATAAGATAAAAAACTCAAGTGACAGCACATGCTGGTGAGGATGTGGAGAAAGGGGAAGACCCTTCCATTGCTAATGAGAGTGCAAACTTGTACAACCACTTTGGAAATCAATCTGGCCCTTTCTCAGAAAACTGGGAATAGTACTCAAAACCTAGCCATACCATTCCTGGGCGTATACCTGATATATGCTCCACCATACAATAAGAACATTTATCCAACTCTGTTCATAGCAGTTTTATTCATAATAGCAAGAAACTGGAAACAACCCAAATGTTCCTCAACCAAACAATGGGTAAAAAAAAACTGTGGTACATTTATACAATGGAATACTACTCAGCTATTAAAAACTGGAACTCAATACAGAGAAACCCGGTCTCGAAAAACCAAACCAAAACAAAACAAAACAAACAAACAAACAAACAAAAAAAAACAGAACTCATATATGCTGCTCTTACAGAGGACTGTGTGTTTGGTTGCTAACACTCACATAATGCAACTAACAACCATTTGTAAGTCCAGCTCCTGGGAATTTGATGTGTTCTGGCCTCTCCAGACACCTGAATTCATGCATACATAGCCACGGACAGACACGAATGCATGCATATAATTTTAAAAATTAAAATAAATATAACACAAAACCACAAAGATTGTAAGAGCAAAGGATTTGAGGAGGAGTGGAAAAACAAATAATCATTGTCGTCTGGACAAGAGAAGACCACTCTGTTCCTGAATTCACTGCAGCTGTGGTTGTCTCTACAAGATTTGCAAATGATTAAGTTAGCCCACATTCCAGCATGAGGAAGAGAGGGGCTCATGAGCCCCCACCCTAAACTGAAGAGGTATTGACATTCATGTCTCTGGAGGAGGAAGAAGAAACAATTTATATTAAGGGCGAATCAAACACACTAAATGGCCCAGTGCCTAGAAATGTTTGGTCAGCACAAATTGAACTCAGTGGGTAATTTAAAAACAAAAGGAACAGGAGTTTGAGAGGGAGTGGAAAGGTTGCGTGGATCTGGGAGGAGTTAGGGGCAAGAATAAGGAGAGGATATGATCAAAATATACTGTGTTAAATTCTCAAAGAATTAATAGAAATATACTAGGTAAAATTATATAAAATATATAAATCTAGTATATTATCTATATCTAGTATAGGTAAAAAGTCTAAAAGAAAAGGATAACCTGAAAAGAGAATTTTACTGAATAGAGAAATTGAAGAATGTTTAAAATACAACACAGTACTGGGATAATTCCTCAGAATGCATGAGGTCACCAATTTGATTCCTTGTGCCACAAAACAAAATAAAAACATTGTAAGCATGCTTAGCGAGACTTCACAGGATAAAGTTGCTAAATTCTTTGGGATGGATTTTCATGATCAATGACATCCATAAACAACTGTCAAGACCTGTTTCCAAACAGTCAACCTCACACTGAAAAAGTAACTAGCAAATTCTAAAACTTCCATGAAAAGGATAGGCGAAGAAGAAAAACCAAAAACATCACAGTGGAAAACAGAATGTATGTTCAGAGCGACCACTGCTAGAGAGGGAAGTGCAGAAAGAGTGGTTTTCAAGGGCAATCTGGCAATTTGGTGCCCAACAACAAAGCCCAGTTGGGGTTTAGAAGCAACCAAGAGTTCAACCTGTTTAGTGAGAAAATGTTATTGGCTTTAGTGATTCATACAGCAGGCAGCACCCTCATCAAAGCCAGGAGGTCTATGGAGCACAGGAGGACACTGTTTTTTAGGTGACTTAAGTAGGAACAGAATAACAAAATAACCTCAAAAATATTTTTGTTTCTCTTTTTGTTTTGTTTTGTTTGAAAGAGAGAAGAAGAACATATAGCTGGATGGGGAGGGGAGAGGGAGGAGCTGGATTCCCTGCAGGTAAGACCACAACTGGACACTGGGCTCACTGTCCAGCCAGCCTAGCCTAATTGGCAAATTCTAAAACACTGAAGGACCGTAACTCAAAGAAGAAGGTGGATTGAGCTTTAGGAATGGCTCTAAGGATTGTCCTCTGGCCTCCAAATGCAGGCACACACAAATAGACTATATGTGTTGTCGCGCGCACCTTTCGCCGATAAAGGAGACGCGGCAACTCAGGATTCTTCTGACAGCGATTTTATTGTACAGCTCTCTGCAGACTGATGGAGAAGGACCCACTCCCCGTAAAATCCCTGGCTTATATAGGAAATATCAAGGCGTAGAGGGACGTGTCCTCCCGTCATTGGTGCTCTAGAGAATACCTAATTAGCATACCGCCTGCGTAAGCGGGTTATGTAAGAGTGACGTGTTTGTGCATGCACACTGGCCATAAGGGCTTCCGCGAAGAATCAGGAAACGGGAAGTCAGCGCCATCTTGTAATGGCGGACCGGCTCCCGACAATGTGTGTGTGCATATATATATGAAAGTGACTATCTCACACGATCTACTCTATGTTACTTCTGTTACCTGCTCAACACATCAAGACCTTTTCCTACTGTCCACTTCAAATCCATTTTTAGGGGTAACAAATCTATTGGAGATTCACCAATTTCCTTTAAGCTTCCGTTTGACAGCGCTAAGCACGAGTGACTACATTTTGGTTTGGCCTCTGGGGGCTTCGTAAAGAACTCAATTCAAAACGATGCCTCCAATCATTTATTTTCCTTCCCACACACGTGTCAAATCCAAGGGCATGAAATATTTAGGTATGAGGCACATAAATAAGTAAGCAAATAAAATAGTAATATAGGATATAACTTCATGACTCCAGCGCAGAGGAGAGTTTCACGTACAAAGAACAAGGAATGTAAAATAGAGAACTTGGCAGTGCAGGCTAAAGTAAAATGAAGAACATTTCCCATAAGGCACCAAAAAATGGAGAGACAAAGAAAGTGGGGAAATGTACAGACAATAAAAATAATCTGGCTAGTTGTGTCTAAAATGGATTTAAAAATATCTAAAAGAGACCTAAAAAAAAAAAATACAGAAACTCACAAAAGAAAAATCTAATGTTCTACAAATACAGAAATAAGATCATTTTGGTTGATAATGGGAAACTTAGATTAAAATAACATGATGGCATTTCAAAAGGCAAAATAACCAATATAGTATCACAATGTTTGCCATATTTTGAGAATGTGCACATAAATGTTTACATACAGCCATGACTATTAATGTCAAACTTAATGTTAAAGAGGTTGGCACCCCATTCAGCCTTTGAACAGCTCAGGAAGAGAAAGCTGCTGTTTTCCCTGCGTTGTTTGTTGTTATTGTTGTTTTGTTTTAAAATGGTCTGTCTTACTTATAGTTAAGATTTTATTTTCCCACTTGAATTTTGTGGTTTCCCTTATTGGAAATCTTTTTCTACCTGACCCAAAAGGCCATAAACCAGAATAATCCAGTAATAACAAAAGGTAACTCGTGAAGTGGTAGGTTCCCCTTGCTAGCATGTGTACAAGTAGGCTCTTGTGCAGAAGAGGATGAGACGACATTTTTCACAACGCTATGGAAGGCCTAAGACCGGGCTCCATCAGATTCAAGCAACATCACAAATCCTCACATTATTTCCTGGGGAAAGCACACACAACTGTGAACAGAGAGGCCCTGCTGCCTGCCTTCTGCCTCTGTCTTGGCAGCTGCAACTATATGTTGCCAAAACGGCAACAGGTTTCAAGACAAAAAAAAAAAAAAAAAAGGAGATAGGCCTGGCACCCAACAGTGAGGATACCCACAGACTACAACAACGTAATCATGGATCATGTATGCTCTGGGCCAGGTGAAGAACTGAGCTGTCCCTGGGAGCACGGAGAGCTATGTACACCTCTTAGCCAGCTGGATGATTGGGTCCAATACAAGCTGGAATGTGTGTGCACTCATGTATGTGCTTCATTTCAGACTTGGTGCAAACACTCTAAGATATATCAAAACAATAACATTTTACGCAGTTGGACTCAGTACTTTGTATCATAATATTAATTGCATGCTTTATTACACCTGTTAATGTTGGTACAGGAAAAAAAATTTTTTTTTAATTACATGAGACGCCTGCTGTGCTTTCTATGGAACAGCACCACTGTGGAAACTAAAGTAGAGTTCCTGTTCTAGTCTGCTTTACCATTGTTATAGAGCCCTCTGATCAAAAGCATTGTTGGGGAGGAAAGAGATTACCTCAGCTTATACTTCCGGGTCACAGGCCATCACTGAGAGAAGTTAGGGCAAGAATTGAAGCAGAAATCATAGAAGAATGCTGCTTATGGGTCAGTCTTTGGCTCATAGACAGACCTTTTTTTTTTTTTTTTTTTTTTTTTGTACAGTCCAGGATCACTTGCCTAGGCCTGGTACAGCCCGCAGTAGGATGGATCCTTCTATGCAAATTAAGACAGTCTTGCGCCGGGCGTGGTGGTGCACGCCTTTAATCCCAGCACTCGGGAGGCAGAGGCAGGCGGATCGCTGTGAGTTCAAGGCCAGCCTGGTCTACAAAGCGAGTCCAGGACAGCCAAGGCAAACACAGAGAGACCCTGTCTCGAAAAAAAGAAAAAAAAAAAAAGACAGTCTTGCACAGGCATGGCCACAGGTCAACCAGATCTGAGCAATTCTTCATTAAGTTTC
This sequence comes from Acomys russatus, assembly GCF_903995435.1. Lineage (NCBI taxonomy): Eukaryota > Metazoa > Chordata > Mammalia > Rodentia > Muridae > Acomys > Acomys russatus. Next base: position 37,790,994 of record NC_067159.1, read on the forward strand.
CTTCTTCCAGGATTACTTTAGATCATATCAAATTCACAATAAGGACTAAACCAGCACAGATCCCCAACCTACTACTCTGTGAAATAAAAAGTGCTGGTGATATTTTGTTGACACCTAGAGTTTTAAACTGGGGTGCCCACTTAGAAAAAAATCATGAATGTTTTTTATATGTGGGGCTCTTTTTTTTTTTTAAGTTAATTCATTTTGTTCTTCTTAAAAATCCAGGAGATGGAGAATCGCTGAGGCTGCTTTGTTGCCTGCTTCCATTTTCTGGAGCAGAAGAGGGTATGATAGGAGGGACTAGGTTTTAAAGCACGCTTGAATAGTCAGCAGTCTTCACGGTTTTCTCTTGACAGTCTTCGGTTCTTAAATGTCTGTTGCATGGGCTTGCCTAACCTGCCTAAGCAAGGCAGGCTTGCAGATCTGTCAACCTTTCCTTCACAACAGTATCAAATTATGAGGGAGCACAGTGTACCTTGTTTTCGTGATGGCATCACTGATATCTCTGTGGTCAATTTCTGACTCAGATTATGCACCGGAGGAATAACTGTTCTCAAATTAAATAGGGTGACGACGAGGAGTTAGATGAGGCTTCCCAACTTGTTGAAAGAGAGGACAATGCTCCAGCCTGTGAGGATCCTACATCCCGGAGTGATTAGGGATGCAGGTGTGTATTAGGAAAGAGTTCATCACAACATGGTTGGTTGATTCTTCTTAAGAAGGAAGCAGGTGGCAGCCAGCCAAGCCTCAGAATCAAAAGTCACAGGAAGCTACAAATCAGTACAAACAAGGAAGCCTTGCTGAGGTTGCCTGAAATCGGAGAAGCCCTCCCTTGGCTTTGATGATCAGGTTATAACAGGACTTCCAGGAGCGACCTGCTACTTCCAGTCAACAGCACTTGGGATGCCTTGTGGTTGCTTATCCTGGCCGGATAAAGCCTGACATTTACGCACCCTAGCCTCCTCCTAGCATCCTGATTTTTCTCTTTAGGACCCTCTAGCCATTTGGAGAGCTGACCATTCAGAAAGTGCACAATTGTACTTTGTTTTCAAGCTCGAGGCTGCTCCTGACAGAATTATTGAGGAAGCGTTATGCAAAGCTATTGTTTACGAAGGCCATAAAACCATCTGGTCCCAGAAGTTCACTTTCTGTAGCTGACTTCTGGACACCAGCATGGGTTTAACTTCCTCTGTCCTTCCTATTCTGGCTGCCAAGCCACTGTTGACAAAACACAGGTGACTAGTTTCTCATTTCTGACTGGGCCTTCCATCCTGGCCTTTGCTTATTTAATTTTGTTCTAGTTTCTGTAAATCACCATATCCGCCTCACTTATCCTGGGCAGGTTCCACACTTTCCCTGAGGTTTCTTTTGAAGACTTTCTGTGGATTTCTAGACATAGTCAAGCATTTATAACTTCATCACAGAGACACAAAACACATTTGTAGAATGTCATAAAAAACGACCTTGGTAATAAACCCCAGGGTGTGGCCATAATACGCAGATGGCAGCATCTAAGCTCTCATAACTAATGAGCAGCCCTCTACCTATCCACACATTTTGAATTGCAGACCAGGGCATGTAAGATTTTGTTGCTATGAATAAGTTGAATAAGTTGGTTTCATTTCAAGATCACTGTATAAATTTATGTCTGATTTTCATTTTCTAAGAGGCTATTAGACTTTCAAGCATACATATCAGTGCTCAATAACGTTGCAATTCATCTATATCGTAGCGATTTCTGCACATGCTTAGACATTAGGATGCATTTCAGAGGAAGCAGAGCTTGGAAGCTGCATGTTGCTTTCACAGGAGCCAAGTTCCCGAACAGAGGGCAGCTGTCAATTTGAAGACGCTAAAACTCCCTTTAATCTTCTTACTATGTATGTAAACATGAACAAGAAGTGAAAACTTATCTTGACCCTGTGATGTCCACAGGAGGCACCTGCTTTGACATTTATTTTTCTATAACCTACAAAACCTGAGAGTTTTTAATACCACTGTGAACAAGGCTGGGTTCAGCACATTGCACTGTGAGGACAGGTTGGACCTTTTGAGTGCCTGATCTCTGCAGGTTATAGTCAAGCAGACAAGAAACTCTGAGAGTGTTTTTGAGATAACAAAGGAAAGATCATTTCTAACCAAGCAAGCAACTGTTGTTTGATTACTATTTTTTATGGCTTGCTCATATTTATTCAGTTTAGCTAAGTAAACTTAGTTATTTGAAATCCTTAACACCTACTGTTCTCATAAATGGGATACCCTGTGTTCTGTATTAAGCTTATCCTGAGAGTTGCTCATGGAAAAAATGAGTTCAATATAAAAAAAAAATGTGAATTTTGTTAGTGCCAGAATCCTAGGCACTGCCATTAGCTATAAAAAGAACTAGGAGGAGGATGTGGCTCCTGCCCGAAGATATACAGCACTTTCTGGCTGCCACATCCTGCCATGGCTGGGTCAGCCCAAGTACCACATCTGATGGTTTTCTTAAACAATAAGCCATCACCTGCTGATGTAAAGGGGACCACTGAAAACAAAGCAGCAACGTGAAAGCCTAATAGGTATCTACAGTTGTAGCAAATTTAGGGATTGGAGCCTTGCGAGCATCATCCCCTTAGGGGGAAGAAATACACAAAAGTACAAAGTTTAGTCCCTCTGAGACATTACACATAGCATTACCCCTGCTATTACATACATGTATGTGTGAGTGTGTATGTGTGCAAGTGTGCTTATTAGTTATGGCATGAATCTGTAATGCCCATACAGAGTCACGTTTTGAGTACTTGTCCCACAAAAACTGGAACAAAGAGATAGTGGGGCTGTTTCTGACTGATGAAATGTCATTAGGGATCCTTGGCTCGAGTTGTTTTTTTTTTGTTTTTACCAATTTCTCGCATGCATTCTATTGTCTGATTCTTGACCTATTGGCATGCCAGGGGGCAACACTGCATGATCGCACTGTCACAGATCAAACCTCTCTACCACACCTCCCCAGCTATGTTGGATGCAAACCTCTGAAACCATGAGCCAAAATAAACTTCTCTTCCTTTGAGTTGCTTCTGTGTAGCTTCTTGCCCTAATGATGAATAGAATTTATGAATTACTTTGATTTTTACAATAAACTTTCTTGTGTAATTGAAAAATTGAAGTCATGTGATACCCAGTTCCCATAGGATCATGCTAGATATAAATGACATTAATCTCCTTTGGCCACTTAGTATTACACTGTAACAATTTCGGTTACATACCTTTTGAAAACACTGTATTTCTCTAATATCTCATGACATTAATCCTTTTCAAACATTAACAGAAATCAAAATGGCGTGGAAGGCTTTCTGAATGTTAGGGACTGTTTCCTATTTCTAAATTAATACACACCGGGTAGGACCAAGAGTGCGATTTTCTAATATTTCATTGGATTGTTGAAGGCAAAGGTATTCATTACTTTATGCAAACATTATCTTTTGATTGTGTATTTACATTACTATTTTACTTTCATAAAATCACTAGCATGTTACTACTGGACATAACTTAAAAATTTAACATTTTTGGAAACTTAATAAATATGACCAAACATTTACATTTTTTATACCAATTTACATTATGGATGAATATTCCTTTTCTTTTCCATATCCTATGGGTTGCATAATTTATTCTAGATTTTCTAAGTTTCAGTCCAAGTCACATTTTTTGTTTGTTTGTTTTTTATTATTTTGTATACAGTGCTCTGCTTGCGTGTACACCTGCAGGCCAGAAGAGGGCATCAGATCACATTATAGATGGTTGTTAGCCACCATGTGATTGCTGGGAACTGAACTCAGGACCTGCTGGAGGAAAAGTCAGTGACCTTAACCTCTGAGCCATCTCTCCAGTGCCCCCAAGTCACATGTTATTTCAGCCTATATTTCCTTTATTTCAAGGAAAGCGAAACATTTCATCATGTTTTCACAGTGTATCTCTCAAAGGGAGAAACAATTCTACAGCTGCTTTTCTGTTTTGTTTTGTTATTTTGTTTTGTTTTTGAGACAAGGTTTCTCTGTGTAGCCTTAGCTGTCCTGAACTTACTTTGTAGCCCTGGCTGGCCTCAAACTCCCAGAGATTCACCTGCCTCTGCTTCCCCCAGTGCTGGGATTACAGGTGTCTGCCACCAAGTCCAGTTTACAGTTGCTTTCTTAAAGCTATTTTCTAGGAATCATTTGCATTTTGAGAACATTAATCCCTAGTCATCACTTTGTGGTTTACCTTTTACTAATGTGCTAATGGTTTTGACACACCATTTTTGTTTTTTGGTTTTTTTGTTTGTTTGTTTGTTTTGTTTTAGCTTTTATATAGTTTTTGGGGGAGCTGGGGTTGTTTGTTGTTATTGCTGTTTTCTGAATGCTAGGAACAAGCCAAGAGACCCTGGTTGTGCTAAGCAAGTGCACTAATGACACACTTGCCCACCCCAAGCCATTTTTTTTTTTGTAATTGTTTACATTTGTTTTGCTTAAAAAGTAGGAGTTCTGAATAAGAATACTTTACTGGAGCTGGGCGTGGTGGCGCACGCCTTTAATCCCAGCACTCGGGTGGCAGAGGCAGGCGGATCGCTGTGAGTTCAAGGCCAGCCTGGTCTACAAAGAGAGTCCAGGACAGCCAAGGCTACACAGAGAAACCCTGTTTCAAAAAACCAAAAAAAAAAAAAAGAAAAGAAAAGAAAAAGAATACTGGCCTCCCCATGAGTCTATGATCATTACCAGTTTCTGAGCTGTTTGCCTTTCCTGCTCCTTCTCTTCCTTCCTTGTTCCTTCCTTGTTTCCTCTTCCTTTTCCATCCTTCCTTTCTTTTTTTCCCAGCTTGCTTTTCTTTTATTCGTTTGTTTGCACATGTTTTACACAACGCGAATGAGCCCTGAACAGATAATTTCATGCCACATTTATTGAATAATCATGCCTTTTTCCTATTATAATGTACATGATCGCATTAAAATTTAATTTTCAATCTGGTAAATGAGCTTGGATGGCATTTGCAGGGAATATGAACCGATATAAAAAATGTTGTTTTTAGGAAATTACTTGAGGAAACACATGGACAACAATGAATGAGAAAACCAGAAATCAAGGCACAAGGAAGCCAAGCAACCTCTAATCTCAATATGTGTCTTGGCTTTGGCCTGGGTTTCCAAACAGGGCTTCCTTGTTTTGATCACTGCCTTTTATGATAAAAGTTCTCACAAAGACAAAAAAAAAAAAAAAAAAAAAAAAAACCCACCTCATTGCCTTTAGCAAATATTGAGCATCAAGCTTGTTCCTGTAGTTTAGAACAAAAGGCAGCTCTTGTTTTAAAAAAAAAAAAATTCCTGGGCCAAACAAGAAATTCCACCCAGCCTGAGATTCTGAGTTTGATGCCCAGGACCCACATGGTGGAAGAAGAGAGCCACATCCCAAAACTTGCCCTCCACCCCCCACATGAATACACATGCATACACATATATGTACCTACACAAAGTAAACAAATAAATGTAAGAATAAATAAAATGTTAAAGTCTTAGCACATCAGTGTACAAAGCAGATGCTGTTACCACCCACCCTCCATTTTTCAGTTACCTTTAGATGTGCCAAATGCTAGATTTATCTCAACCCATTATATCAGAGTGCTCTCACCTACTTAGAAACATAGCAGAATTGCCTCATGGAATGAAACCGAAGAAGGGTAAGATAACTACATAGCACCTGCTTTGAAGTCAGAGTTCGTTGAGAAATGGGAGCATCCTTTTGTAAGCAGTCAATGATTCTACGATATCACCACAGCACCCTGGAAAAAAAGCACTTTAGTTCTAACAGGAGCAAAAAAAGTCCATCACAGTACCCCATCTCTAGGACCAGGATACCCAGTCAGCATGTGGACAGGTCAGTGTAATTAGCAGCTGCCCAGTGGCTACAGTGGTGGAACTGCAGAGAACTACCAGGCTTGGGAGCCCTAAGCTTTAGAGGAACAGATAGCAAATGATTAAATATATTACAATTAGTGTCTTCTGAGAAGTCACATCTTCAAATTTTTGGAATATGGAGAATTGTTAGTAACAGAAACACAGTTTGAAGTTAGTCATACTTGAAAATGATTGACAGTTATGTCTGAAGTTGTTGGGTTATGTTTTGTTTTGCTTCTTTTCCAGTAGTCCTGGCTTATAAAACTTTGTGAGGATTCACTCTAAGGTTAATAAACATTGCACGCAGACATTTCATCCCATATCTCACGTTCATTTCTTTCCTTTCTGGACTTTGATGTCCATTAAGGCAGCACCATGCCTGACCTTTTTATTTTCCCATTTACACAAACATCATTCATGATCAGAACTGAAGTTTAATTAACAGTTCTCAGCATACGTTTCAGTGGCTGCGACAGGGACCGCTATGTAGTCACATCTCTCTGTGGGTTCCTTTTCGGTTGTTTAAAAGCAAGAAGATAACTACACAAATAAATGTGTTTCCTGAATGTGCCATGGGAGGGGATCTCATGTACACTTTCCTTTCCAGTCTGAATGGAGAAAAGGAGATACGAGTGTCTAGGAGACAAGGTAACAAGCCACTCTGGACACTCGGCATCTAGTCAACCTGTTTCAGGCTACCTACTGAGAGTTTCTGAGCATATGAGCAATCCGGGAGCCCTAGTAGTTGTTGTATTTAAGCTGAACGCAGTTCTTCTGCACAGAATGAGTCCTGGGTGTAATGTCTTTCCTCTTATATTGACATGGAAAATTAAGACCGAGAAGGAAGCCATATTATTCTGAATGGAAGTTTATTTTTCCTATCCTTTCTAAGAATATATTAAGCAACAACAATCACTGTGTCTATTTGAGTAGATTTTAATCAAAGCCATCTTGGAAACAATTTCTTCAAGCAGAAGATGTGCATCTAAAATTAAAATTTAACAAAATAAAGACACACAATATAAAGCTACAAAACATCTTTACTTGCTCTGTGAAAGTAAATATTTTATACTCTAAATACATTTTAAAGTAAATGTTTACTTTAAAAATACATATTTTTCTGAAATACATAAGGCCATTTTTTTTTTCTATCACAAGTAGTAAGATTGCCACAGAGAGAACATGTGCAAGTAGTAGCTCCCCAGTGTTCCTGGCACAAACAGTCACACAAGCATGGGACACTTTGGAGATATGCAAAGAGACTATGACTCTTCTTTATTTTTCTATGCAGTGGTCATCAGAGCTACATTTGTGTTTATAATATACTTTAAAAGTTTGCATGTAGCTACATGAAATATTGATAATATTCTCAGGAAAGTTTTAATAAAAAGATAATTGATATTCTTTAATTCCCTTTTTGCTTCTCACCCACCTACCAACTGTCATGATCCAGATCACACACAGTCAGCCAATATTTGGCAGTGAGACTCTCTGCCTCCATCTGGGCTCTTCACAGCCACCATTTAACGGATCATAGAATGCTTTACCATCATGCTCTCTCAACACAGCATTTGAAGCACCCTTCACCAGCAACCCACTGAAGTAAGTTTAAGAGATGAAACAGAATTAACTCCCTGACCTTTGCTAAGGTTAGTGGGGTGAAACAGAGCCTCCAAGTAGAACTGTAAAACATAATTATTATGGCAGAAAACTTAATTCTGAAACCCAGCTAAATCTACCAACTCTGAAATGTTCAGGTATGGAGGACTAAAATGTAAATTTTATATAATTTCAAAGAAGTGATCAGTCAGAAAGCCACATCTGTACCTGCTCACAGGTTGGCTGTGGAACATACACAGTACAAAGGAAAAGGTTAATCAGCATATTCAAGGTCTCTGGTTATCAATGTGCCTAACTATAAAGAGAGTATCAAAATAAATTTTTCAGAAGAGGATTCCTTGGCAGGTAGAATGAAACCGTTCACATTGATAACATAAAATGATTGTCTCAAAATCAGGCCCGCACACATATCAATTCCCTTCATAGTGATAATGTGATTAACTCACTAATACATTCAGGAGCAAAGCACCCTCTTATTTCTTATTGGCTCCACATATTTGAATTGATAGATAGATACATGATAGATAGATAGATAGATAGATAGATAGATAGATAGATAGATAGATGATCAATAGAGGCACATAGATAGATAGATAGATAGATAGATAGATAGATAGATAGATAGATAACAATTATAGATGAAAGATAGATAGTTAGACAGATAGAGATAGATAGGTAGATAAATATATAGAAGATAAATAGATGATAGAAGATAGGTAATAATGATAATAGATAGAAAGATAGACAATAAATAGACAGATATATATGTAGATAAATAGAAAGGTAGATTATAGATAGATTAGATAGATGATAGATAGATAGATGATTATATCAATAATTAGATAGATAGATAGATAGATAGATAGATAGAAAATAGACATAATAGATAATTAAAGAGATGATAGAAACAGACAGATAATAGATAGATATAGGTAATCAATAGATAGATAGAAAGATAGATAGAAGATAGGTAGTGTTGATAATAGAGATAGATAGATAGATAGACAGATAGATAGATAGATAGATAGATAGATAGATAGATAGATAGATGATAGATACATAGGTAGACATCAACAATTTTCTCGCAGTTGTTAACAGGGTATCACTTGTTAAAATATTCACATACATGTTTCAAGAAAATACCTGACCAAGAAAAAGCATAAGAAAAGTTTTGGTTCATAGTTCAAGGGTATAGTCCAGCATGGCTGGGAAGTCATGGCAGCAGGAGCTAGAGGTAGCTGGTCATGTCACATCTGCAGTCAGGAAGGCGAAGAAAAGTATTGGTGCTTCTCTTGCTTCCTTCTTTCTACTCAATATGGAATCCTGTTTGTAGAATGGTGCTGCCCACATTCAGAGAGAGTCTTCCTACTTCACTTCAGCTCATCTAGAAACTCCTTCATAGTCATTCCCCAGAGTTCATCACCTATGCAACTCTAGATCCTTCAAAACCAATAACCACTGTTAGCCATCACAGTACATTGTGCAGATCTTAGAATTTGGGTTGCCCATGTGGCAAGTTGACTCATGAAAAGAATAGTCTTTCTAGCACAATATTTCAGCCTTGTTACTCCATGAATATCTGTGAGTCACATTTCACATGAATGAGGCATCTCCCAACATGTCCATGAATGATCACAATTCACTTGAAGGGAAAGGAAGTCCCCATTTAATGGTGGGAGGATGAGGAGTTTCACGGAAAACTATTCCTGGCATATCATTAAAATCAAATATCTTAAAGAAGTTAGAAAATTAAATAAAGCTCTACATTGAAGTGGAGAAGAGATAGCAGGAGAAAAACACTATAGGTTGTATAGAAGATAGTGCAATTGGACAGGCCAGGTAAGGTGTTCTACGTCCCCGAGGCTCGCGGGGTGGGGAGGAAGGCAGGCAACAGGTCTATGAGCATTAGGCATGATTAGAAACTTCATATAAACCACATAAACCCTTGGATGGGATGGTCTTTATGAGGAAGAGAAGCCTTCTGACTTCTCTGTTTTATCTGGTTTTCTGGTATCGTGACAGTAGCCCATGTTTGACCAAAGCTAGTGTAAAATGAATGTGAGACACAAGCTTGAACAACTGTTCTCCTTTATTTGTTACATGTTTCCTAGAGACGGGTTCATTCTGGGAACCTAATCAAAATCAGCAAGGAAAGAGTCCCAAAAAGAAAGTGAAGTGGGGGAGGTGTAAAGCACATTTACTTAGCATGCACAATGCTTTGGGTTCTGTCTCCAAAGGTTGTTAAAACAAACAAACAAAGTAGGCTGCCTAGATGAAAGCCATTTTACAAGTTAACATAGGATAATCCCATCATTGAAAGCCTATATATTTTTTATTCCAACATACTGAAATCAGTTCAATCAAATAGTATGTGAGTGGTACATGATAGCATCTACACCATGAGAAACATCGTTAATCCATGAAGGAAATGTCAATCAGAACGATAATAGCATCATTCACCTGTAGGGTTGACTAGTATTTGAAAAGGCAGGCAAAGCATAATAGCTTATTATATTCTGAATCGTATCCTTACAGTCACAGATCAGTATAGACCCACCCCTCATCAAAGAAGCTTTTCCTTACGACAAATGGAGACCACCACCAGAAACACAACTGTACAGACTGTAGAGATCAACCGTTCACGGGCAGCCCAGGCCCCATGGGATAGATATCTTAGCTCCTGTGTCCATGGCTCAGGGTACATCAGGGAAATGGGGGTGGGGGTAAGAGCCAAAGGACAAGGAGACCTGTGAAACAGTTCCCCCTATATATGGCTGCATAAACAAGACCAGAACAATGGCAATATCAACCAAATTCACATTTAAATACTAAATGGGAAACTCTTCTTAACATCCCAGCACTAGATAAAGAACTTCAGGTGGCTACTGATTGCCGGGAGAAGAGTTTGTCCCAGTGAGGAGCATCCTTATTGGTTGTCTAATGCCAAGTAGTCACAAAAACAGACTCAACGGTTGAATTTATAGATTTGTACATACACCTTTGTGTGTGTGTATTTGTGTGTGTGTGTGTGTGTGTGTACACACACACATATATATATGAGAGAGAAAATAATAATAAAAGAAGAAGAGACTGGCTGCTTTTAAATATTTTATGGCCTGCATAAATTCTTTAGGATTTGTAGTTGAAACTGAATTATCTCATTTTCCCTATCCTTTTTCTCCCTGCAGACCCTCCCAGGTACCTTTTTCCAAGCACGCCCATGACTCCTGACTCTAAAGTTGACATCCTCTATTTCTTTTATTATTGTTTTTACATACACACATATATTATGTATGTGCATGAATAAATTCCCTTTTAATATAGTAATTAATATATATTTATTAAAGTGACTTATAGGCTGTGGTCCCAGTAGTCCAGCAATAGCTGTCTCCCAAAAAAAAAGGCCCAAAAAAATCTCATAGTATTTCAGTCCACAAGACAGTAATCAAGAGACAGATATAACAAGAAAACCACTCTAACAGAAAATAGAATTAATCAAGGAATACATAAATATAGTTACTTGATAGACCTACAAAGGCAATAAAACAGCCAAAGACAGTCTCTAAAATAAAGTGAGTTAAAACATGAGCCTTATATTCTTTTATATGAATTAATTTACAATAGATGAGACTTAAGTTATTATGATATGCAAGCCTACAAAAGCATTAAATTTAATGTATGCTAAACCCTGGGTGATCTTGGGTCTGGATATAGCTTTTAGATATCAAATATGAAAGGCATGATCCACACAGATGCCACAGATGGAAGAAAATGTTGTCAAAGATGTAGCTGAGAACTAATTTCCAAAGCATAAAAAAAAATTCCCAAAACTCAGTATAAGAAAATGAACAGCCTTACCTAGCACCAATTATACTAAATGTGGACAACTACAAAACAGATCCACTACAATCAGAAATGACACCAGAGAACACATCTTCCCCATTCCTACTCATTGTAGTCCTCAAAGTCTCAAGAGCAATAAGTCAAGAAATAAAGGAGATGAAAATAAAGGTCCCAGGGAGATGGCTCAGCAATTAAGAGCACTGGCTACTCTTTTAGGAAACCCAAATTCAATTCCCAGTACCCACATGGTGGCTGACAACTGTGTATAAATCCAATTCTAGGTGGTTTGACACCCTCCTCTGGCCTCTGTGAGAATAGCATATGCATGACACACATATATGAGAGCAAAGCACTTACACATAATTTTTTAAAAGCCACTTAAAAAAAAATAAAGGTTACAAATGAGAAATTAAGAAGTCAAACTATTATCCTATCTGCAAACAGCATAATTTTGTACATAAGAGACCCTAAGGATTCCACCAGAAAATTTTGAGAATAAACCCCTTCAGCAAAATACAAAAATAAAAATATTATCCAATCTCATTCCAGCCATAATGACTATTAAGAAAAGAAAGAGCACCAGTTGCTAATGAGGATGAAGAGAGAAGGGAGCCCTTGTACATTGCTGTTGGGAATAAGTATGAAGAAACAAGACTACCATGCATCCCACCTCTACCACCCTTGGGGATATTCCTGAAGGACCACAACGCAACACAGAGATACCAGCACTGTCAGCTTATTGGACCACTGTTTTCAGTAAAGCTATAAGACCAATCTGTGTGTCCGTTAACAGATGAATGGACAAAGAAAATATGTGTTAGCAGACAACTGAGTTTTATTCAGCCATAAAGTAGAACGAAATTATGCCATTTGCTAGAAAACAAACAGAACTGGAGCTCATCTTATTATACGAAATAATTCAGATGCAAAAGACAAACATGGTATGTATTCTAACATTTGTAATTTATAGGATGTACACACACACACACACACACACACACACACTCATACATCTCTGTACATGCACATGATATAACAGCAGAATGGGGCAAAGTCCCACAACTAGTCAACATGTAGCAAATAAAAAACTGCAGAGCATTCAGCCTTAAATGGGGCATCTGCCTCACACCCGCTCTTGATAATGCTCAGGGATCATTGTGAAAACAGGACCGAAAGATTGTATGCGCCAGAGGCAGTGAATAACTACAGAGTGACAGCATTTTCAGCCACAAGGAGGCAATTGTGCATGTGAAGTCATGGTGGCTGCAATAGCATGCATTAGATCATATCAAGCTGGGGGAGAAAATCCCAACGTGAAATAGGGAAATGGTCATCAAGTCCCAAGCCCGGCCTGAGGAGCTGCGAAAGATGTTGTTGCTGACAGAGGGAGGGTCAGTTTTCTTTAAGGAGCTAGCCTATGGCAGGTTATCCATGATAGAATGGACGGCCGGGCCCCATGCACATACTAACAGCCATAAGTGGACTCGAGGGGGCGGGGGGATGGAATTTGAAAGTAATAGTGGTGGAAGGTTTGGGGATGTTAGAGAGGACTGCATTACAGCATATTATTTGAATTGATGGAATTCTCAAACAATACAAAAGTAAACAATATGATAGATAAATAAAAATGTATTTATACTTCCAACTATATCACACTGTGAACAAAACAGCGAAAAGATGAGTGAATGCTAGGGCCTGAAAGGAAAAGAGAATGTGTAAGCAGAATATTGAGGAATTTTTGAGCCATGGGATGCTTCTACGTGACATTGCGGTGGAGGATGCATGTTACTATAGCTTTGCCATGATGGTGGAATGTCCGATACCTGGCTTGGAACCCAGTGTAAAGTATGGACTTTGGATGATAATGATACCAGTGTAAGCTCAGTGATTGTAACGTGTGTCATGGTCATACAGGATGCCCAGAGTGAGAAGGCTGTGCCTGTGTGTAGACAAATGTGTCACGGTCCTACGGGATGCCCACAGTATCTGTGTATGGACAAATGTATCAGTTATACGGGCTCCCCACAGCGAGCAAGTTTTGACTGTATGAGGAACTCTGGATGCAAGGTGCATGCAGGACTTGAGGACATGTGCATGTATACCACACCACACATGCAGTTTAAGCAAATAATTATGTATTGTTCTGCAGCCGGAGGGGTGAAACTAGCTGACAGTATAATGGCACAGCTGGGAACAACAGAGCACTTCCTCTCCACTGAGCCATGTTGAAGAGCTGACAATAGATGCCTCTGAATCGGGGAACTTTGGGAAAGCAACAGAAAATAAAATAGAAAGGCTTCTCGTTATCATATATGGGAAAACTCGAAAGGTAAGTGAGTAATAGGGTTAAACTTATTGAGCCACTGTGGATAAGTTGTAGGAACCAGAGGTGCTGGATGATTTTAAGGAAATAGAAATTTCCAGACACAACAGGCCAGATTCACATATGAACTCACAGAGTCTGTGGCAGACCTGCACAAGGTAAAGCCATTCAAAAAAAGGAGGGGAAGTGGGCACAAAGTCTCAGCCCCAGCTAAGAAGCTAGTCACGAATGCAGCAGCTGGAAGAGGGAAAATAGGTATCAATGAAGTGATATCAACCATACTAAAGGACAAGCCCCATGCTCAGGAGGAGATGGCCAACACAAACCAGGCTCCATATTTTTAGTAGCTTTTTTTTCTTTTTTCTATTTTCGTTTTCAAGAACTAAAAGGAACTTGAAGTTTGTTGAGTAGGGAGGAAGGAGAATCTGGAAGACGTTGGAGGATGGAAAAGAATATGGTAAAAATAAAATATATGGTATGAAATTCTCAAAGAAGAAATTTTTAAAGAAGAAAAATATTAATGGAACCCAAAATTAATGGGCTGACAGGACTAATCGACGAAACCGGTTGGTCACGTGTCTGGAACTGTCTAGAGATTGCTCCAGCGAAGTGTGCAGTTTGTGTGCTTTTGTAGGACACCCACAGTGCTTCAGTATTTCCTCACCTAGAGAGAGTTTACAAATGGCATTCCCAGTTCCTTTTCTCCCTCACCATTTACCCTTTCTCTTCCATTATTTTCTCCTTTCCTGCCACTTCTTCATTTATTTGTTTCCTCCTTTTGATTGAATCTGAAGTTGGGCCTTTCTTCCCTGGATAAAGATATTTATTCTCTCACATAATCCACCTTCACAATTAAAACTAATTCCTTTCACAAAAGCCCTAAAGCGCTCTCTCTCTCTCTCTCTCTCTCTCTCTCTCTCTCTCTCTCTCTCTCTCTCTCTCTCTCTCTCTCTCTCTCTCTCTCTGTCTCTCTGTGTCTCTGTCTCTGTCTCTGTCTCTCTCTCTCAGATAGTCTTTAAGTAACAGAAGGAAAAAAATTGCCCCTACTTTCTGTATCTTGAAATTGTCACTGGAAAATTGTTAAGCAGGGATGAAAAAGTAAATAAGATTTTTTAAAAAATTAATATTTTCACTTTTGAAAAAAAGCTAAATGTTTCAGAGAAATATGTGAATATTCAAGAAAATACACTCAATGAGAGTTATACAAATATGGCAATGAATAGCAGGTAGTAAATGGATAATTAAGGAAATGAGATAAAATAAAGTTTTAGCACAAGGAGAATAGATATGTTGGCATTTATAGACTCCAAATTCTGATTATTAATCAAAATTTTATTCATCTCTTTTTGCATAAAAAGCTTTCAAATAATGTGGGTACAGAAAAGCTGCAAGACATCAAACCTAGGCCACAGTATGACACAAAACTGAAAAATACAGCCTACCACATAAAAATGTTCCCTACTTATATTTCTTCTCTGTCTTTCTGCAAAGTTTGCCTCAAAGTCTGTATCTTAAATGGGCTTTTGCCATTTCATAATTACTTCATTCACTTCCCTTGCTTTCTTCCAGTGGCTCATATTTACTGACCTCATAGCTACGTTATGCAATTAAAATATCCACATTTGGGAAATTTTTAGAAATCAAACAAGCTTAGATGATAAACCTCTAAACATTTTACTCTGTCATGTGGTGGACACTTGGAGAGGTTTATTTTAATCTTGTATCACAGAGAAGTTTTTAAATTAAATGTTTGGAAATAAGGTGATGGGTAGAGGTAATAAGGTGATGGGCAGAGGTTTAGTCAGTACTGCGTGGGGATGCATCGCCATGAAGGGCGGGTAGGGAGGAAGACAATAGAACCCCTTTCATCATTAGATGTTCTGAATGCCTTCTCCCTCTTGATAAGGAAGAAGAATATGAAGGGGAGGCGAAGAGAGGAGAAACGATAATGTCAGAGCCCCTCACACCTGTGTTTAGTGCAGGGAACACACCCTTACTGATGACGTTCCATAGGAACCATAGTCTAAAAAAAGAAAAACTCAAAACCAGGAATCCTATGAATATTGCATGCATATTGTCATGAGCTTTCAAGGATCTGAGATTTTACCCTTCTTGCAACCTGACAGGTTAGAGGGAGCTCCCAGGTGACAGAGAGGGAGTCCTTGGAACACAGCAGTCCCACAGGCACCAGGCTTGTCTCATCTGTTTGTTCTGTCAAGTCCCACATGGTGACACGGAGCAGCCTAGGAGGAGGCTGCACAGTAGGGGATTGAACCCCAACAGAAGACCTGAAACATGAAATTTTCACAGGGTTGATATAAGCAAAACTCTTCAGCCGTCATGCGTTCCCAGAGGCTTCCCCGATCTCCAGCAGCTTCTGAAAAGTGTCACCATTTGTCTTTAGGGAAAGCCAACACTACTTACTGCAGGCACGCAGGCATGCTTCCCAGTACTATTACTATGCTAGTGAGCACCTTATTTGTTTGTATATCTGACATCTCCAGTGTCAGGATTGAATGAAGCAGCAAATCTTTATACTCCGAAGACTAGCTCTACAGCCATGGTTTACTCTTTGTCTGTATGCATTTGTTTATCATCAAAGGAAGAGAGAAGAGGAAGGGGAGAAATTTGGGGTTGTACATGTCTCTGTGGCTTGGGAAGAGACTAAGGCTGACAGCAGGGCATATGCCTCTGTTTATAATCAGATTACACTGTTATTCCATAACCTACTTGTAGACTCAGCCAAACCCTTTAATCTCATCAGCACAGTCCCAGAAGGAAAAGCAGTTCAGAATTTCTTGGCATAGGATGTCATAGGCTCAGACTTCAGCTCACACTACAATGTAAGTATAACAAGCTACGTCCCAGCCAGGCCCTCTGCCTCACAAGAGTCCTGCACATACCCAGGAGCTTTGTGTATGCCCTAGACCAGTGGTTCTCAACCTGTGGGTTGCGATCCCTTTGAGGGTCAAATGACCCTTTCATAGGGCTTGCATATCAGATATCCTGCATGTCAACTATTTACATCATGATTCATAATAGTACCAAAATTAGTTATGAGGTAGCAATGAAAGTAATGTTATGGTTGCAGGTCTCCGCACCATGAGGAATTGTATTAAAAGATTGCAACATTAGGAGAGTTAAGAACCACTACTCCAGATGAATCCAGATTTAAGATCTACAGATAGAGCAGCAGTCCTTGTCCATGTATAACAGTTGGAGAAGATTATTCATTCACAGGAAGATCCATTACTGTTGTTGCTGCTGACTGTATTAGAAATGAATACATGCTTTGAGGATCTCAATTAAGTATTTTGAATTAAATTATCTTCATAGACTCCCTGTGTACAAGGAAGATCAATGAAAATGTCTGAACCTCAACAGAGAAGGTGCTTTGTGGCCAGATGACTATGGTCATTTGTGGCTGAGCAGGCTACATTGTGCTACTGAGGGATATTTATATAATGCAGGATGTAACTTTTGAGAGAGCTTTCTATTTGTTTTACTGATACATGGAGCACACACGGTAAATATTAGAGGCTATTTGAGCCACTGGGTGAAACAACAGTTCTGTGCAGGAAGAAAAGATGTAGAGCTATTGTCACTGTTCACTGAGAGCAGCAAGGAACATCCTGTCTACATTGCATCAAACACACACACAGTTCAAATACACTGACTCCTGGAACTCATTTGTTTTTTTTATTAAACATTTTTACATATATATTTACATTATTATACATATATTCAATAAACTACTTATAGCAAGAAGAACCATGACACAATCAGGAATTATATAAATGTTACATTCTTAGTGTTTTGGTTATTTGTATTTGACAGCCTTGAAGAAGACATCTTCCCTATCTTGTTGCATCCAAATTTCTGAATGTAAACCAATCTCCATCACATCTTGTCATTATCAACTTAAAATATCTATCTAGACCTAAAAACATCTTAACCCCTAAACAACTAAGCTTCATTGTAAAATTAAGCTACCTGGTCTTCAACTCCATCAGAGACTTGAGAAGAAATAAACTTGATTACCTGAGTATGCCAGGAATGAAGGTTAGTAGCTTTCCAAATGAGAAGATGACAGAGTATTCAGTTTGCAACCTGAATACTCACCCAAAACTCTATAACATTGGAGCATCATCTTCAGCCTTCTGGCCCAATTTATCTGACAGACATATTTTAAGGCAGGAACTATTGAGGACTTGCTTACCCTGTATTGACAGTTTGGCAGTCGACTCTGCTTGTGTCAAAGCTTGCCCATCTTTAGGCAGAATTCTTTCTGTGGTAGAAATGAGGACATTTTGCCCAGTGTCTTGTTTGCTGCATTTGAATCCATCTCCATAAGGAGGTTCTTTGATGCTCATCATCCTCTTTAAGGTAAGCTGAGTGTTGCCAAGAGTTAGCCTGTCTCATTGTCAGTGAATCTTAAAAATAATTTTAAAAAAAAAAATTTAAATGCCATATTCTGTATGTCTCTAAGATTTTGAAGACCTCATCTAACTATTTTACCTTATCTTTCTATAGAATCATATGTATATGTTCCACATAAGATGTATATTCTTGTGATAAAAGTAAACTACTAATTGATATGACCATGGTTTGATCAACTAACAATTAGCTTGTATAACTTATCCTAAACAGCCTGCAATAGCACTTACAAAGTATTGGAAATAAACCTTGTGCTATAATTGAGTTGTATGGATATAATACCTCATATTAGAGTGTGTATATATATATATATATATATATATATATATATATATATATATATATATATATATAGTGAAGAATAAACTTACATTTGAATTCTACACCACTCTGTCTAAAATTCTTAATGGTCTGTTTTGTGAGAACAAGGTAAACTCTGAAAAGACTCAACAGTCTTTTATTGCGAGCTTTGGTTTTGTTTCATTTTACTAAGGTTTTAAATAGGTGGTCTATCCCTGAAAAATCTAAAAAAAATCAAACTTACAGTCAAACTTATTAATAATATGTCTACATATGAACTAATTTCAATTAACTTGTCATATCTAGATTTCAGAGGGTTTTTGTTGTTGTTGTTGTTGTTGTTCTGTTTTGTTTTTTCTGAATTGAAAAGAAATAAAAGGGGCTGTAGTAATAGATCAACAGTTGAAAATCACTTGTTTTTCCAGAGGACCTAGATTCCTAGCACATACATGATGGCTAACAACTCTCTGTAACTCCAGTTCCAGGAGATCTGGTGCCCTCTTCTGGTATAAAGATGGAGGAGGCATGTACAAATGTACTTACATATGTGCCTGCAAAACACTCATAAAATAAGTTAGAAAAAAATGAAGTCAACACACAAGAGCAAAAAAAAAACGAATCATTTTTAAAAAATTAATTTATTGATCTATTCACTTTACTTCCTGGTTGTAGTCCCCTCCCTCCTCCCCAGTCCCACTCTCCCTCCCTCTTCCCCCATCCTTCTCCCCTATTCCTCAGAAAAGGAGAGCTCCCCCTACCCACTCACCCCAGCTCATCAAGTCTCATCAAGACTGCGCATGTCATTTTCCCCTGCGGCCTGGTAAGGCAGCCATGCCAGGGGGAAGTGATCAAAAACCAGGTAACAGATTCCATGTCAGAGACAGCCATCACTCCCCTTACTCAAGAACCCACATGAAGCCTGAGCTACCCATTGGCTACATCTGTGTAGGGGGGCCTAGTTCCAGTCCATGCATGGGCTCTGGTTAGTTGGCTCTGTTGGTCTTCTTGTGGAATTCCTGACCTTCTGGGTCCTTTTCTACATGCCCTCAGTTTTTCACAAACTCCCTATGCTTTGGCCAATGTTTGGTTGTGAGTCTTAGCATCTGTTTCAAACTGCTGCTGGGTGGAGCCTCTTAGAGGACAACTCTGATACGCTCCTGTCTGGAAGCATAACAGAGTGTGTCCTGAATAGTGTCAAGGGTTGGCTATGTTCCATAGGGGTAGGTTTTGGGTTAGGGTAGGCATTGACTGGACATTCCCTCAGTCTCTCCTCTATCTGTTCAATGTTTATCCATGCACATCCTGTAAGGAAGGTAATTTCCGGGAAAAGTGTTTGTGGGTGGCTTGGTGTTCCACTCCTTCCGTGAGGAGTCTTGTCTTGTCAGAGATGTCTTCTTCAGTCTCTACGGACCCTGTTAGTAGGAGTCTCTGCTAGAATTCTTCTCATATCCTCCCACAAGCCTGCCCTGACTTAGGTCTCTAGTTTATCACAGAGATTCTCCCACCTACAGTTTCTCTTTTTTCTGCAGATCTTTCTGTCTTCCTGCCCGACTCTTTCCAGGTCTGATCTCCACCCTCATTTCTCTCTGAGTTCCCTCTCCTACCTTATTCCCTCTCTTCATCCACTACTGTTATCTTTTCTATTTACCTTTCTGAGTGAGGTTTAAGCATCCCCACCCCTTGTGCCCTCCTTGTTACTAAGCTTCTTTGGGTCTGTGATTTTAGTGTGTCTATCCTGTACCGCAAAGCTAATATATGCTTGTGAATACATACCATGTTGTCTTTCTGGGTCTGGGTTATGTCACTCAAGATGATCTTCTTTAGTTTCACCCCTTTTCCTGCAAATTTAATGATTTCCTTGCACTTAATAGCTGAGTAGTATTCCATTGTGTAAATGTACCAAAGGTTTCTTGTTTTGTTTTTTTTTTTTATCTATTTTTCTGTTGAGGGACATATAGGTTTTTTCCAGATTCTGGTTATTATGAATAAAGCTGCTATGAATATAGTTGAGCAAATGTTCTTGTTGTATGATGGAACATCTTTTGGGTATATGTCCAGGAGTGGTATAGCTGAGTCCCAAATTTCTGAGAAACTGCCAACTTGTTTTCCAAAGTGGTTGTATAAGTTTGCACTCCCTACAGCAATGGAGGAGTGTTCCCCTTTCTCCATAGTCTCACCAGCATGTGCTGTCACTTGGGGTTTGATCTTAGCCATTCTGACAGGTTAAGTATTGGAATCTAAAAGTTGTTTTGGTTTGCATTTCCTGGTGACTAGGGATGTTGAGCATTTCTTCAAGTGCTTATCAGATATTAAAGATTTCTCTGTTGAGAATTCTCTGTTTAGCTCTGTACCCAATTTTATTTGGATTATTTTGTTTGTTGGTTTTTAGTTTCCTGAGTTCTTTATATATTTTGGATACTAGCCCTTTTTCAAATGTAGGATTGATGAAGATCTTTCCCACAAATGTAGACTGTCATTTTTTTCTATTGACCGTGTCCTTTACCTTACAGAAGTTTTTCAGTGTTAAGAGGCTCCATTTATTAATTGTTGTTCTTAGAGCCTGAATTGCTGGTGTTCTGTTCAAGAAGTTGTCTCCTGTGCCAATAAGCTCAAGGCTCTTTCCCAATTCTTCTTCTAACAGATTCAGTGTATCTGGTTTTATGTGGAGGTCTTTTATTCATTTGGACTTGAGTTTTGTGCAGCGTGGTAAATATGGATCTATTTGCAGTTTTATACATGTAGACATTTCAACATTTTATCTTATAACAAAAAATTTTTGTTCTCAGTAATGAAGTCAAGTTATTCTAATAGAAAATAATGTCAATAAGGACATATTATAGACCCAGGGCAAATTTTCAGGGTGTTGGGGAGGAGGAGGGACAACAATCATACTCTCTTTTTCTGCTTCTTAACCCAAAACATGAAAGTCCATATTCAGGGGGTGATTGTCAAAATGATTTTACCAAACTTCTTCTGCAGAAGAAGTAGCTTCTTCAGTAGCTATTCATGTCAAATGATGGTTTTGGAAAGGAAGTTTCACCCACGAATGACCTCAACTGAAAAACAGTGCAATGTGTTCATACTGACTACTTCCTTATACACATTAACAATTACAAACTGGACATTTCTGAAAAAAAAAACCCAGAAATAATATTCTGCATTAATTATTTATCCTCCATGACTTGGATAGACTGTAAAAGTATTCCTGTTTCTTTCTATAGAAATATTCTACAGAATTACTTGTTTTTGGTAAGAGCTCTGCTTTCTAAGTGTCCTCTTCAAATTACATTAATTTATGCAGTATCTTGTGACTTCCTATCATGCTGATAACAGCTTCTTCTTCCTCATTTTTCTACTCACCAGGAAAGAAGAAACCATAGATAAAATAATAGGGTAGTGAGCAAGAGAAGGCAGAGACACAGCCATACTAAGCAGTGTATTGAGTTTCATTACACACCAGGCATTTTCTGGGCACCTCCCAAATCTTTACTCATTCAAGGCTCAGAAAGACTCATAAGGGTTCTAAAGCAAAGTCTGCTGCAGTTCTTAATTTTTTTTTCTTTTTATTAATTTATTCTTGTTGCAGTTCTTAATTTTATTACCTGGAAAACCTATGACAAGAGATGCCTGGTAACCTAGCCAAGGTCCATAGCTGTTTCCAAAGTACACACCTTCTAAGTTGAGGACACTGGCATGACCTGGCTCTGTCTCTTCTTTATAATGTTATCTGTGTCTTTTTCTGTCTGGTTGGCAGAGTTTATGGGAATCTGAAGATATTCATTTCTTCAACAAGTGTCTACAAAGAAATGTAATGTAGTATTAATATGTCATGAGATCTCACACCATCCAACCTAACCTGGCATAAGCATAACGCTGCACACAACCCTTTTTATTTACAGATGTTTTATAATACATTACCTTCTTAAAATCCCAGGGGCAGGATAAGGCCTCTCTTTGTCTCAACTCTCAAAATTCTTAATGGAGCCAGTGTAGTTGATATTCCTCAGTGTTGGGCCAAATTTGACAAAGTCAACATTAAGCTTGTTTTTCCTGGTACCTCCTAGATTTTTATCAGCTCACTTACAATCAAATACAGTTCATAAAGCATTACCACCAGCAGCAGCAGCAGCAGCAGTGACCAAGAGCCTTTTAGAAGTGTGTAATTTTCAAACTCACCTGATTCCCACAATTCCTATACACAGCATACGTTTGAGAGCAGGGTTTTTTTTTTTTGTTTTTGTTTTTTGTTTTTTTGTTTTGTTTTGTTTTGTTTTGTTTTTTACAATTAAAAAATATTTTTACATATGCATTTATATTATTACACACATATATAATAAACTACCTATAGTAAGAAGAATCATAAAACAATCAGGAATTATATATATGTTACATTCTTCGTGTTTTGGCTATTTATATTTTGCAGCCTGTAAGAAAACATCTTTCCTATCTTGGCGAGTCTAACTTTCTGAATGTAAATCAATATCTATCATATCTCATCATTATCAACTTAAACATCTATCTAGACATAAAAACATCCTAACCCCTAAACAACTATGCTCATCAGAGACTTGAGAAGAAATAAAATTAACTACCTGAGTATACAGGGAATTCAGGTTAGCAGCTTCCCAAATGAGAAGATGACAGAGAAAGTTTGCTGCCTGAACAGTCATCCAAAATTCTCTATAACGTTGGAGCAACACCTGTTCTCTATAATTTTAGAGAGCAGGTAATAGAGAGCAGGTACTTTGGCACATAGACTGCCCTTTGGTAAATGGAATGATGCTACCAACATGGTGGGATTTCAAAGTCCAGCACGCACTAGAGCTACACTGCAGGTGTGTTAAACAGGTGTCTGAATTTGTAGAGTGCTGATTCAGTTGGTCTGAGACAGAGAAATTTGTTTATGTGTCAAGTTGCCAGGTGTGAGAGAAGGCAGCAGAAGGGGAAAAACAGGAAGGTCCTCTGTTCTAGCTCTTTCTGAATTCTCTTTTCTCTGTATAGACAGTTCACATTCTTGCTCAGGGACCCCAATGTGAATATGCTCTGTGAAGCTACAACTTGAGAACAAATTTTGGGTGATGATGGCCTGCACATATCAGTGTAAGAGAGCTAGAGATTACTAAGGTCAGTCTCTGATCTCAAAGTGTGCCCCAACTTTTGACATTGTGACCCAACATTGTCATCTACAAAGTTCACCCTTTGCAATGAAGTTGGTCGGAAAAGTTAGCAAAAAAAAATCTCACAATGTTTTAAGTAATTCTATGATTTTTTCTTGGGTCACGTTCATGACTATTCTCTGTTGTATTAGGCCCCAAGTGAGCCACAAGTTAGATATGCCAGTTTCACTCAATATAGTAGTTCTTCGGGATATTTTACTTCCATGTTCAACTGAAAGTCTTAAAATCACAAACAAAATGAGGCAAAATAAAATTTGCGTTGTTCATCATAAAAGCATCAACTCATGATAATATGCTAAACACAAAAATTCAGGTAGGAAATCTATAGTCATTTTTCTCCTTTTTAAAAAATTGATTCTTGTCACATACATTATATCCCAATTGTAGCTTCTCTTCCCTCTTCTCTTACCAGCTCCTCCCTGTTTCTCTGCCCCTCTAGATCCATTTCCTTTTTATCAGAAAAGATCAGGCTTCTAAGGGATAACAGCCAAACAAAGCAAAATAAAAGATACGATGAAGCAAAACCATCATATTGGTGTTGGACATGGAAACTCAACAGGAGGAAAAGAGTCCCAAGAGCAGGCACAAAAATCAAAGCCCTACTTGCTCTCACACTCAGTGGTCCCATAAAAATAATAAGCTAAAAGCCATAATGTATATACAGAGGACCTAGCCCAGACTCCTGTAGGTCCTGTGCTTGCTGCTTCAGACTCAGTGAGTTCATATGCACCTTGCTCAGTTGGATCAGAGGACCTTGTTCTCCTAGTGTTCTCTCTCTTCTTTGACTCTTACATTCTTTCCACCACCTCTTATGCAGGATTTCATGAGCTCTAAGGGGAGAGAGTTGATGAAGACATCCCATTTAAACTCTCTCGCTCTCCATGTAATGTCCAGCTATGGGTCTCTAATCTGTTCACCTTTGCTGCTGAAGGAATCTTCTCCGATGATGCCTGAACAAGACACTGACCCATGAGTATAGCAGAATATCAATAGGAAACATTTTATTATATATAATTATAAATAATTATATATTTATTTATACATATATTTATTTCTTTTCAAATTTCTTTTTAATTTATATATTCACTTTATGAGCCGAACATAGACCCCCTCTCCTTCCATTCCATCCCTCCCACCCTCTCCTCCTTATACTTTCTTTCTTCTCCTCAAAAAAGGGGCACTGCACCCCCACCCCAGCTCAAGTCACATCAGGACTGAGCTCATCCTCAACCACTGAGGCCAGGCAAGGCATCCCCACTTAGAAGAAAGTGATCAAAAGCAGGCAACAGAGTCCATGTCATACACAGTGCTCACTCAACTTACTAGATATGTAGGGGACCCAAGTCCAGTCCATGCATGCTCTTTGGTTGGTGCCTCCATTCTTGGTAGTGGTGCAAACTTATAAAGTCACTTTGAACGTCAATATGGCAGTTTCTCAGAAAATTGAGAATCACCCTACCTCAAGGCCCAGCTGTACTACTCCTAGGCATTTACCCAAGGACACTCCAGCCTACTACAAGGATTATTCAACTATGTTTATAGCAGCTTTATTTCTAATAACCAGAAACTGGAAACAATGTAGATGTTTCTCAACTTAAAAATTGTTAAAGAAAATGTGGTATATTTACAAAATGAAGTATTAGTCAGCTGTTTAAAAAATAACATCATGAAATTTGCAGGCAAATGCATGAAACTAGAAAAAAAATCATCCTGAGTGAAGTATTCAAGACCCAGAAAGATAAGCATAGTATGTATTTACTTATAAATGGATATTGGCTATAACGTCACAGATAATCATGCAACAACTCACAGACTCAGAGAGGCCAAGTAACAAGAAGGACTCAGCAGGAGCACATGAATCTCCCTGGGAAGAGAAAATAGAATAGATATCACAGGTGGACTAGGGGTGGGTGGGGACAGAAACAAGGGAGATCAGATAGGGGGAAGATGGATGGAGAGAATACAGAGAGGCAACTGGAATGGGCAGGGGCATTTCTGGAGTGAGGTAGAAACCTAGTGCAATGGAAACTTTTAGGAATCTATGAGGGTGACCCTAGCTAAGACTTATGATAAGAGGAAACATGGATTTTGAACTGGCCATCTCCTATAACCAGGCAAGAATTTCAGTAGAGGGATTAGGACACATACTTAGCCACAAACCTTAGCCCTACAATTTGCCCTGCCTACAAGATGTGCTGTGACAAAGGTGGCGATGAAATTGGGGAAGTAGCCAAGCAGGACTGGTCCAGCTTGTGACCAATGTCAGAAGAGGAAGAGGGAGTTCACTCCTTGACTAAGAATCTGAAGATGAATGGCTGGGACACCTAGGATAGAACCAAACAGGACTAGAAAAAAAAGATGGTCCTAGAAATCTACAAGTAGAACAATGTGATAGGCAGATTTGGGCCCAGGGGTCCTGCTCAAACTAAGGCACCAGCCAAAGACAATACAGGAGGTAAACTTTAAACCCCTTCCCAGATCTAGCCAATGGTCAGAATATTCTCCACAGTTGAGTGGAGAGTGTGATACGACTTTCTCACATACTCTGGTGCCTCACATTTGACCATGTCCCCTGGAGGGGGAGACCTGGTGGCACTCAGAGGAAGGACAGCAAGCAGCCAAGAAGAGACTTGATACCCTATGAGAATATACAGGGGGACGTAATCCCCCTCAGGAACAGTCATAGGGGAGGGGAATAATGGGAAAATGGGGGGGGGGGAGGAATGGGAGGATACAAGGGATGGGATAAACATTGAGATGTAACAAGAATAAATTAATAAAATAAAATAAAATAAAATTTTAAAAAATCAGTTAAATGATTTCTAATGATATTCTGCTATACTGGTAGATATGAGCTTAGCATAATCACCTAGAGAGGCTTGATGCAGCAACTGCCTAAATTAGATGCACAGCCAAACATTAGGCAGAGCTTGAAGAATCCTGCAGATGTCAGGGAGAAAGGATTTTAGGAGCCAGAAGGGACAAGAACACCACAAGAAAACCCACAGAATCAACTAACCTGGCCTCATAGAGGCTCACAGAGACCGAGGCCGACAATCAGGGAGCCTGCACAGGTCTGACTTAGGCCCTGTGCATATGGTTATGATTTTATACTTTGGTCTTTTGTGGGACTCTTAACAGTGGGAGTGGGGGCTGTCTCTAACTCTTTTGCATGATTCAGGGACCCTTTTCCTCCCACTGTGTCACCTCATCTAGCTTTAATATGAGGGAGGTGCCTAGTTTTGCTGCAATTTGATATGCCATGTTTGGTTGATATTCCTGGGAGGCGTGCCTATTTCTGAAGAGAAATGGAGGGGAAGTGGATGGGAACAGTAGAGAAGGAGGGACTGGGAGAAGAAGAGGGAAGAAAAGCTATAGTCAGGAGGTAATATGAAAGAAACAAAATTTAAATGTAATCAGTTTCTTATAGCTGTATTATTGAATAATTTATTAAATAAAAACAATCATGACAACTGTAATTCATGACAGAAATGCTTTAAGGTTCTCAATTTTGGAAGCATGATTTATTCATAAAATATGTTCCATTATTCTTTGATAGTACCCAGTGAAAACAATGGTTTGTTTAATATAGTAGTTTACTTAAGCCAGTTTCTTAATTGAGCAATACTTTTTAATCCTCAGCAGTGAAATATGTAGTTTATGTTTTACACTATAATTTTTTTAAAGAAACTCAACTTTTCCTTTCAGTAATATTTTTGTATTTAATGATGATGAGGGGAAAACACCTGTAAGACAAATCTGTCAAAAATCCTGGCTAAACTCCTTGCACATAAATGTTTGGATTTAGAACTTTCTGTATACCCAAGAGATGGAGCAATTGAAAACCAGTGTTATAATCAGCATGGACAAGTTGACAGCCACAGAGCTCTGGCTGAGCTGAGTAATCAAAGGGTGTGTCCTCTAAAGGCCACCTTAAGCCACGGACATCTGTGAGCTGATGAGCTGGAATGAAAGTGACTCATACAACTATCACCCTTGAAGGGCATCACCCACCGTGAGCATGAGGTTCATTAAAATCTGTCTTTAGAAATGGATATGACAAAAGAACTTTGTGTGGGACTCGTCTCTAGATGAGCACAAGAATGTTATTCTGAAACTGCATCCAAGCTGAGGCCTGGAAGATGTAAACGCAAACCATTTCAATGGTGATAAATCATGAGTCATTCGTGCCAGGTTCTAACAGATAAAGACAACTGAATATGATTTTTCAGTCCAAAGTTTCATAATATATAGTGAGCCGGAGCCAACAGAAAAATGAGTGGCAGAAAACAAACAAACAAACTCAATACATTTACATTAGGGACATCGGCTATAGTGTCTAATAATATAAAAATTATAGATAAGATAAAAGAACAAGGGGCTGGAGAAATGGCTCAGAGGTTAAGAGCACCGACTGTTCTTCCAAAGGTCATGAGTTCAATTCCCAGCAATCACATGGTGCCTCACAACCATCTATAATGAGATCTGGTGTCCTCTTCTGGCTTGCAGGCAGGATATTGTATACATAATAAATAAAGAAATCTCTTTTTAAAAAAGATAAAAGAACAAATTAAACAAATGGAAAATAATTATTGCTCAAAATTCCAGGCAGTTTAGAGTGATAAGGAAATAGAATTATGATGAATGAAAGTGAAATAAGTTATGAAATATTTACAGCCAAGGATTACTTTTAAACATAGATTGAAAATAATCTGGTAAAGTAGAATATATGCATATAAAATCATACATCAGTGTCAGAATACAATAAAATAAGTGAAGAAAATAAATGGAAAAAATGATATACTATTAAATGAAGAGACTATTGCATATCTAATTAACCATGTGAGAAGTTAAGCAAGCAACATTTATAGAAATAATAAACCAAAAACAATAGAGGTCATAATATCTTGATATCAACAAGCAAAATGATTGCTAACATGGAATTGTAAAACTCAATTTTCTCTATAATCTACATATTTCCTAGTGAACACACTAATCACTGAAAACAGACAATCTTAAGTTCAACGAGAGAAAAAATAGATTCTCCATCAAAATTGCAAAGTCACAATAGATCATTATCACAACACCATTGAAGCCACGTAATTTTAAATATTATTTTCATGTACTTTCCTTATTTTATATCCAGCTAAACTATGATACAAATAAACTTATTTTCACAAGAAAAAAGTAAATATTATTTTAGAACCCTAGGGAAGAGCTGAACACAAAACCTTGAGCACAGAATGAAAATCAATAAAGTCTAAAAGGAGAGAGAATGGGTAACTATCAACGTCAACAGTCACTGCATGTCTTTAAACACACACCACCAACCAAAGAATCACATTCTAGCAGCAAGTGTTATTTTTATAACTGTAAGACAGAGTACAAGGGAGATAATGATAAAGCTCTTTTGTTACTTGGGAGATAGTTTAGATTTCCCTTTATGGCACTGTTTAAAGTATAAACAAATGTAAAAATGGAAATAGAATACATAAGTGTATAAATGGTGTGAAAGAAAATGAAGAGGAAAATAAAATTAAAATGAGATGATATATTATTAGATGTAAACAGGAAGTACAAAAAGATGATATAGTTAAATCATGACATATTGTAACAAATATACATAATTATTATAAATATAATAAATTAGTTATTTATGACATGAACTCTGGTGCTCCATATTTGACCACTGCCCCTTGGTGGGGAGGCCTGGTGGCACTCAAAGAAAGGATAAGCAGGCTACCAAGATGAGACTTGAGAGCCTATGACCATAAAGAGGGCTAGGAGGTTCCCCTCGATCTTAGACCTAGGGGAGGAGAATAGGGTGAAAGCAGGAGGGAGGGAGGAATGGGAGGATACAAGTGATTGGGATAACAATTGAGATGTAATCTGAATAAATTAGTAAATAATTAAAAAGAGATATCATAAAGCGAATGTGCTATTGTAAAGGGAAAATGTAAATTCTAAAGGCAGAACAGAAGAGCACAAAAAACAAATAAAAATTTTAAAGTAAAACTAAGGAAATAACAACATGCAAAAGAAATGTATTTTATCTGAAATAATTTTATTATAAAAGAAACAAAACTCAAAAGAAAAATATAACAACGGAAATGTACAGAAGCATTTTTTAATTATACAAATGAAAATTGGCATACAAAAGTAAGACATCAGTGAATTCTAACAGAATGGAGAGTTCAGAATTAAAATGGGAGTAACAAATGGATATAATTAAATACACATAAAGATATATGTTAGTGCCGAGAACATGTAAACCAAAAAATGAAGAAAATATTCACCCATAAAGACATCTTTAACATTACTATATATTAGCAATAAATTAGCTAGGTAAGCCACACAATCTACTCTTATATAAGTCTCTATAGTACCACTTTCATGAAGAAAAAAATAATAGAAACATCAAAATGGCTGAAGATTAAACATCTGACAAAATCCAGTTCTTTATAGATGAGAACATAAAGAAATAAGCATAGTGAATTTAATAGGCAGTATATAACAGCACACACGATACATAATGTTACAAATGTAGAAAATTTTTACTTAAAATCAGGAACAAAAGAATATTTGCTTTCTAAGATTCTATTTAGAGCCCACCCTGCTTGATACCAGAGGTTCTATAAACAATGGAGTGAAGCTTTGACCCCAGGGATCCCAGGGTACAACACAGGATCAGGGCTTTTACCCCAGAGTTCACCCCAGGACGAAGGCTTTGACTTCAGAGTTCACAGCAGGACCAAGGCTTTGACTACAAGGCTTTGATCACCACCAGACCAAGGCTTTGATCACAGTGTTTTCTAAAGTTTGGGGATGAGATTTGGAACCCAGAGTTCACTATGAGACTGGTTCTGACTCCAGGCCCTAACTGTTTCAAAAGTTATACATTTAACTGTGTTTACGACTCCACTCATTAGCCTTGCTATTAGCTTGCGGGCCAGTTTGTTGTCCTGTTTTCACCTAGACAATGCCAGATCACCTCATTTACCCAACATAAGGAGCAACCCAACCTTCTCCAGTTTCCATAGCTGAAGTTTTTACACAAACCTCCCCAAGAAAACTGACACGACACAAAACAACCTAAATAGAGTTGGAAGAAATTAAAGCTGGAAGACAAATGCATTCCAGCAGACATGCTAAACACAAAGAATATGACACAGATTATGACCCATCCGCAATGTCTTAAGCCCCCTACAATGGAACCAAATGTCATGGAGACAGTTTGTTTTAAGAACTAATGATCATAGAACACTCAGACACATGCATGAATTCAAGAAATATATCCAAGACTTCTCTACAAGATAGTTTTCAAAGTTAATAAAAGAGTATATTGAAAGAGAAAGTGCAAAATATGAAGGAGAAAAAAAGAAGGAAATATAAATATTGAAAAAGAACCAAACAGAACTACAATAAATGAAAATTATCAGAGTTTTTAAAAATAAATTTCATAAAGTATCAACAAGACAAGATCACGCAGAAGAATGAATTCCAGAAATGGAGGGAAAAGTTGAAATAATAATATAATAAATATATAATCATAATTCAGAAACAGCCAATATCTTCAAAAAGTCTAGGATATATTCAAGAGGTCAAACATGGAATTCTTGGAGCACAAATAGAAACAGAGTCAAAGGGAACAGGCAGCCTATTTAATTAAATTAGAGAAAAAAAATTCCCAAACCTAGAGAAAGAAATGGCTATCCGACTACAAGAAGTATTTAGAAATTCAAATAGATATTAAAATCAAAAAGCTCTATATGACACATTATAGTCATGTTGTCAAAAATACAAAGTAAAGAAGCAATACTAAAAGATTTACAAAGAAGATCCAAGATGTCGGGTGCCAAATATACACCTTTTCTTTTTAATTGTCTTTTATTAATATCATAACTTCTAGAGAATTTTCATTGGCTGTATATAGAGTTTGAAATTAAGTATCATTATTTTCAGACATTTTTCTGATAGCTTACATCTTTTTTTTAAATTTTTTTTATTAATTTATTCTTGTTACATCTCAATGTTTATCCCATCCCTTGAATCCTCACATACACCTTTTTGATCAGCAGGACAGGGGTGACTGTACAGCGACCTAAGGACTGTCCTGAGAACCACAAAACACCAGTTCTGGTGACGCACAGGTGAGAGGGTTCCAAACTGTATGGAGTTAGGTTGAGTCAGGTCTCCAGCCATCTGGACTAAACCACGAAAAGGATTTGGGTCCCTGCAGGCACTGGCACCAGCGCTCCAAAGTCTAGCGCTACACATCTGGCTGCTGGCAGCTTCTGAACTCCCAGGACACATAGAGAGTTGTGGCCGGCAAAAATACTAGCAGCTGTGGCTTCCAGCACAGAGCAGACAGGATAGTCTGGAACGTAAGTGGATCTGACCTCAGGTCACTCAGCAAATCCACAGAGAGTTCCAGGGCCTAAGCAGGCACTGGGAGCACACAACAAAAGCAAGTGCCACATGCTTGGTTGGTGGGCAGTTTCTGACTTCTAGGGCTCAGAGACAGGCCTGGGCTGGAAAAACACCAGCATTTCACTTTGTCCTCCACCCCCAGGAGGCAATCTAGCCCACAGGAGCCCCTCTCTGTTCCTTATCTTTCCTGCTCTCCAGCTGTCTGGTATACCTGGCTCACAAACAGGGAACAAACAGAGACAGTGAACACAGCAGAGGTGAGTTGGGCTGGGCACAGGACCAAAGTCCCATTGCCCTCTCCTCAGAGGAACCAGATGAGATCATGAAGACATTATCATACCCAATGCACAAGAGAAAGATTTCAAATCTGAGGTTATGAAAATGATAGAGGCTTTAAAGGAGGAAAATAAATTCCTCAAACTAGAATACAAATACAAAATAAAAGAGTTGAACAAATCACTGAAAGAAATTAGTGAAAGACAGGAAACTACAATCAAACAGGTGAAGGAAATTAATAAAAGGCATTAAGAACTAAACATGGAGATTGAAGCAATGAAGAAAACACGATCCAAGGTATGAAAACTCTAAGGAAGAGGAAAGGAACTACAGACAGAAGCATCACCAACAGAATACCAGAGATGGAAGACAGAATCTCAGGGATAGAAGATATGACTCACGAAATCAATACAACAGTCAAAGAAAATGTTAAATCTAAAAAAGCTCCTGACACAGAACATTGAAGAAATCCAAGACGCTATGAAAAGATCAAAACTAAAAATACTGAGAAAAGAAGAAAAAGAAGACTCCCAGCTGCAAGACCCAGAAAACATTTTAAACAAAATCATAGAAGACAACTTCCCTAACCTAAAGAAAGTAATGCCCATAAATATACAAGAAGCCTACACAACTCTAAATAGATTGGATCAAAAAAGAAAATCTTCCCACCACATAATAATCAAAACACTAAACATACAGAATGAAGAAAGAATATTAAAAGCTGCAAGAGAAAAAGGCCAAGTCACATAAACCTATCAGAATTACAACTGACTTCTCAACAGAGACTATGAAATCCAGAAGACTCTGAACAGATGTCATGCAGACACTAAGATATCACTGATGCCAATCCAGACTACTATATCCAGCAAAACTTTCAATCACCACAGATGAAGAAAACAAGATAGCCCACAAAAAAAATTTTTTTAAACAGTACCTAACCACAATCCAGCCCTACAGAAGATGCTAGAAGGAAAACTCCAACCCAAGGAGCATAACTTTACCCAGGAAAACAAAAGAAATAAATAACCCCACATCTGCAAAAACAAACGAAAGGAAGGTCATACACACACTCTACCAGTACTAACATCAAAATAATAGGAACCCATAACTACTGGTCATAAACATCTCTCAACATCAATGACCTCAACTCCACAATGTAGAGACACAAGCTAACAGAATGGATTAAAAAAACAAGTTGATCATTGGGATAGAATCGAAGACCCAGAAATAAACCCACACACCTATGGAGACTTGATTTTTGACAAAGAAGCCAAATCCATACAATGGAAAAAAAGATAACACCTTCAACAAATGATGCCGGTGTAACTGGATGTATATATGCAGGAAAATGGAAGTAGATTTATATTTATCACCATGCACAAAACTAAAGTCCAAGTGAATTAAAGACCTCAACTTAAAACCTGATATACTAAATCTGTTAGAAGAAAAAAATGGGGTAGAGCCTTGAAGTCATTGGCACAGGAGATAATTTCCTGAACAAAACACCAATAGCTCAGGCTCTAGGATTGACAGTTAATAAATGGGACCTCATGAAGCTGAAAAGTTTCTGTAAGCCAAAGAATACTGTCAACAGAATAAAATGACAGCCTATAGACTGGGAGAAGATCTTCACCAACCCTACATCTGACAAAAGGCTAATATCCAAAGTATATAAAGAAATTAAACACCACCAAACTAAATAACCCAATTAAAAAATGGTGTTCAGAGCTAAACAGAGGATTCTCAACAGAGGGATAACGAATGGATGAGTATCACTTAAATAAATACTCAATGTCCTTAGTCGATAGGGAAATGCAAATCAAAACAACTCTGAGATTCCATCTTATACCCATAAAATGGCTAAGTGACAACACATGCCGGCATGCTCATGAGAATGTGGAGAAAGGGGAACACTCCTCCATTTCTACTGGGAGTGCAAACTTATATAACCACTTTGGAAATCAACCTGGAGCTTTCTAAAAAGATTGGGAATAATGCTACCTGAAGACCCAGCTGTACCTCTCCTAAGCAGACAAAAGATGCTCCACCATACAACAAGGTAATTTGCTCAACTGTATTCATAGCAGCCTTATTCATAATAGTCAGAATCTGGAAACAACCTAGATGTCCCTCAACCAATAAATGGATAAAGGAACTATGGTATATTTACACAATGGAATACTATTCAGCTATCAAAAACAAGGAAATCTTCGAATTTTCAGGTAAATGGATGGAACTAGAGACAATCATCTTGAGTGAGATAACCCAGACCCATAAAGACATACATGGTATATACTCATTTATAAGTGGAGAGTAGCCCAGCATAGATGTCCTCTGAGAGACTACATCCAGCAGGGGATCAGGACAAATACTGAGACTCAAAACCAGACTCTTGCTTAAGAGCTGTGAGATGTATGGAAGAGATGGGGGATGGAAGGGTGGGGGTTAAGGGTGGTATCAGAAGCTCCAGATGGAGACTATCAAGGCTGGCAGATCTGGACCCAGGAGGCCCTGCAGAAACTGATACACCAACCAAGGACATTGCAAGCAGAGAACCTAGACCAAGTGACAGCTCATTCTCCATATGGAGAAAGGGAGAGGACAACAGGGGCCTGCCTCTTACATGAACTCTGGTGCCCATGATTTGATTGCTGCCTCTTGGCGGAGAGGCCCTGTGAGAACACAGAGGAAGGGGATGCAGGCTATCCAGATGAAACCTGATAAGCTTTGGTCAGACGTTGGGGGAGGAGGACCCCACTGGTCGGAGCTCTAGGGGAGGGAAATAGGGTGGAAGAGGGAGGGAGGGTGGGAACAGGAAGATAAGAGCAAGGGGATTACAATCAAGATGTAATGCAAATAAATCTAATTCTAATAATAATAATAAGATTTACAAATGAATAGATCTAGAAAAAGTGTTCTAAATGCAATAACCTAGATCCAAAACAACACATGCTGTATGTTTTCTCTTACATGAAGCCGTTAGCTTTTAAGCTTTCAATATGTATGAAACAATTCAAAAAGCCACAGATAGTAAGTAGGCCAGGGTAAAGAAGAGGATCTACCAAGGAAGCAAAATTACAATACAGTGTCATGGAGAAATAAAGTGCAAACTAGAAAAGGAAAATTAAATAGGTAAAGTGATGGGAGAGAGGGGTAAAAATGTGAATATGGGAAAGGATAGTTAACATTAAAATACAAACACACACACACACACACACACACACACACACACACACACAAATAAACATGGAAACCTACCACTGTAGAGGTTTCCTAAAATATATACATATATGAAAGGAATATAAATGGAGTCATCAAATAGGGGAGACAATGCAACAATTAGATAACTTAAACCACCAAGTAAAATCTCTAGTACCAAGAATTAAGTTATTGAGTTACTGGCCAAAATACATCCCATGGAATTCCCCCAAACATTGAAGTGTATTTCCAAGGCTATTGGTGGTTCTCCACCACCTGACAGTAAGGCCCTATTGCTGAAGGCAACACTTATATCATTGAACACAGAGAAGTTAAGCTGGTACCAAACTATCTTGCCACAAATCTTGCAATCTAAATAGTGATCTGCCTGAAGGACATACTGGTGCAATAGTGGCATAACTGGTGTTGGGTTGACAACTCACTTCTTTTTAATTTAAGTTTTACTTCAGTGGAGCCCTAGAGTGGCAAAGAAACTGAGATTACGTAGATTATGGGCCTAAGGCAAAAACTAAAACTATTATTTTTCTAAGGGAACATAGAAATGAAATGATTCCTCGTGATATACTGCTGTACCCATACGTTAGTGCCTCGCTCAACCATCGTTAGAGAAGCTTCCTTTCGCAGTAAATAGGCATCAACACAAAGACTCACAACTGGATAGTGATCAGAGAGTAAGAGACTTCAGAACACTCTGTCCTAAATTGTATGTCTTCATCAAACTCCTCCCCTGAAAGCTCAGGGATCTATGTAGAAGAGGAATTGGAAAGATTGCAAGAGCCAGAGGAGATGGGTGACTCTAAGGCAATAATGTTTTCTAGACAACAAAGCACTGATGTACAAATGAACTCATAGAATCTGTGGCAGCACACACAAAACTGCACAGATTCAAGACAGAAGGGGTCCCAAGACTGAGAGGGAAATGGATATAGGCTACAACCTCTAACCAGGAAGCTACCTGTAACTGATACCCACAAGTGAAGGAAAAAAATAAGCTCTCTCCAGTGGAGAATTATTTGGTAGATCAAGTACATTCCAGGCAGGTCACATGGCCAGGAGCTGTTGGGCAAGGAAAAAAAAAAAAAATGAACTCAAGCATATTTTTGTGGACTTTTGTTGAGTTTTACTTTGTCTTGGCATTTATTATTTGTCTCGTTGGTCTTTGCCTTTTTAAAATTTAATTTCATTTTGTGGGGGTTTGTTTTTTTAATTTTTAAAGTACAAGAAAAACATCGACTCACAAAAATATGAATATTATAATAATCCCTGACCATTTATCATCAATCCAAAAACAGTGAAATGATATATTTTATATTCTGAGTGTAAATAGCTTAGAACCAAAAATGCTATATCCTCTTCCTGATATTTTTAATGCAGGCACTCAGAGATATAAAGTTCCCACATAGGACTCCTGTTATTCTGCTCCAAGGGCTTTAGTTTTTTATGCTTTCATTTTAATTTATTTTCAATGCTTCTCAAAGTATTCCAAAAAGTAGGTCTAGAATGGCTACTTCTAAGGCCTTTTACAAGCCAGTATTAATCTAATACAAAGACCAATTAAAGAGAGAACTATCATCAAGTATCCCTGTTGAAGTTAATTTTATATATAACTGTGTTTGTTTCGCTTAGTTTCTCTCTCAACCTGGCTAGCATAGGAATAATTGAGACTCTTTTATCTTTGTTTAGAAATAAGCTTCACAATGTAATCTTGAGCAGTTCAAGTCTGTTCTTAACCCTGTATGTTATCCTGACTCCATCTTTGCCACAATCCCCAAGTTACTGGTTTTCTAGTCCTTTCTTTGCTTCAGCCAAATCTTCATCTCTCCTGCACCTCTGCCTGTGGCTGAGACCCCTGGCTAAATCCTCTACTTCCTCTTCTAACTCCTCTTCCCCTGGCTGTCAGGAAGTCCAGCCCTAGTCTCTCCCTTGCTCAGTAATTGTACATAAGCTGCTTTCTTGGCACACAAGAGGACAATTGGGGAGGAGTGTTTCATGGAAACGGGATTTTCAGAACAAGTATTGCAACCAGATATGGAGGGGTCCAGAAATCAGTAGTTGAATAACACAATAACCATATGCCAGCATATTCCTGGTGAACATAGCTGTAAAAATCTCAATAAATAACTTTCAAACCAAGTGCAAGCACTATATTGGTATGCTTTCTATTGCCATGATGAACACAATGGTCAAAATCAACTTGGGGAAGGAAGGTTTTCTTTGGCTTTCACATTTTGCTCACCGCCATTGAGGGAAGCCATGCAAAAGTTCAGTCATGGCAGGACCTAAAGCAGAGGCGATGGAGGAACGCTGATTACTATATTGCTCCCCAGGCTCAAATTTAGCCACCTTTCTTATATTTCCCAGGACCCTCTGCCTAAGGGTGGCATGACCTACATTGGGATGGACCTTCCCACCAATCACTAGTCAACAAAATACTACACAACTTTTCCTATAAGCCAATTTGATAAAGGCATTTTCTTGGTTGAGTTTCCCCTTTTCCTGATTGCCCTAGTTTGCACCAAATTGCTGAAAACAAAACTAACCAGTGTAGGCATATGTCAAAGATATCATCCTTTGCAATCAAGTTGTTTTAATGTGGAGATGCAGGGAGGGTTTAAATACTGAGGTTGATAAATGTAAAAAATCACATAAATGGACTTAAAACAAAAACCACATGATCATCTCAATAGACGCAGAAAGGCCTTTGACAAAATCCAACATGACTACATAATAAAAGTTCTGAAGGAACATATGTCAAGGTCATAAAAGCTGTATATAAGAAATCCACAGCCAACAATATCCTAAATGGAGAAAAATTAAGGGTAGTGTTGAAAATCAGATATTGCGAGCAGAGTCTATCAGTTCAGTTAGATTGAAAGTAATTATAAATGTCAAATAAAGTTGAAGATGTGCATAGCTTTCACCTCAGTGGTTCTTCTTAGTACACCCTATGCACACTTTTATCCAAGAGCAGCCATCAAATGTTCATAATGTAGTTATAGCTACATAAATAAATAACACAAATGAAAATTAAAGCCCATTAATGGGATTCTAGATAAAGATCTATTTATTCATAAGATAAAGCCTATATAAAATTTCAGTGAGCAAACTTGAGCTAAACATACTAACATGAACAAATCTTAAAAGGAATGTTAGAAATGCAAGTCACTAAAGAATATGTACATTGTAATAGGATTTGCATAATTTTTAAAACATGCAAAATAGCACTGCATATATTTATGTAGCTCATACATATGTATTAGAAATAAAAAAAGTGTTCAGAAGAGTTATACCAAATTCAAAGGAACTTAATAGAGGAGAGTTCACAGGACAATTCAATAGCATCCATAATCATTTCTTTCCCATTCTCAGTATAGAAGCATGGGGCTTGTTTTATTTTTCCAGTACTTTTTTGTCTCCCAGAACTCATCTACTCTAAAAAGAGAAAGCCATTTTTGTAATGTATGTCTAATTAAACCTGCCTGTAAAGGCAGACACTCAGTCTTTGTTGTTAAACATACCTTAGCATTATCTAAAGTTTATATTTTTCTTCTTTATTCAAAGATTTTTTTCTTTTTTCTTATATGCAACTAAGCCTAATTGTTAGATACATGTAAGGTGTGATTGAGAACTGAAGTCCATGCTTTAAAATACCTTTCCTTTTACAATATTTGATATCAATACAACAGGTTTTTCTTTATTATTGTTTCACTGGTTTGAGTTTCTCTTAAATAAAAAAGGCAAATGATTTCTTCTATACACAATTGTCTCCTGGAGGATGAATATAAGTATGTCTACTTATTCTAAAATCTGATCATGCCTAAGTGTATTATATTAAATAATATTGCATTTGCATGTAAGTTACACCCACCCATGCCCTATACTTTAAACTATCTCTCATTCACTTATGATACTGAAATAACACAAGGACAGCGTTAAGCCAGAGAAATGCAAAGAAACAGAGGAAGATGGAGTTTTGTGGACTCTGGATCTACGCCTAGGCCCACAGTCAGAAACCAGACCACATTTATCTAAATGTCCAAGAACTGGGAACACCACACTTGACACCATTATTACATTAAAATGCACTTGAAAACAGAATGACCTTTTCCAATTCCCTTTAATACAATTTGTAACTGAAATTGAATACTGTTTAGCGTCAAAAGAGTTGATTCAGAGTAACCAAATAAAAATAATATATTTAATTATGCATACATGCTGATTAGAACTTTAGAGAAAAAATATAATATACTTTCCTCAGAGTGAAATGTAGATTAAAGATAAATTAATGCACAAATTTTATTTCTACAGGCAGATATCTGTGGAGAAGAGATGGATGACTATTGGTAAGTAAACATATGCATTTGTTTTCCTTGAGGAAAGTAGACATCAATAGATATATGACTCTGAATCAGGGGCCATGATCTGTAAATAAAATGCATAGTAACTATCCACTTTCTACTAAGCAGTTTTTCATTCTTTATATTCATACTTTGTCAACACTAAACATGTACATCAATCGTTTTCATGAGCAGCTCTTCTAATAGTCTTGTGAACTAGTCATGCAACCAACGCCTGCTTTAGTTTCAATTTAAGTATATTTGTCTTAGAACAACTAATATGACAGAGCTACCAAATAAAATTTCCTTGATTTTTAAATAGGAACTATATTACACTAAAAGCTTGGTTTCTTGTTAGAGAGAGAAAGAATCTTGAGAGAGAGAGAGAGAGAGAGAGAGAGAGAGAGAGAGAGAGAGAGAGAGAATTAATGATGGATGAAAGGGATTAATAATGGTTTAGCTCACAGCATCAGAGAGTTCATTCCACAATTTCCTGGTCCCACGAGCTTCTGCAAATCATTCTGGAAGCAGGAGTGTGTTTAGGGGAAATGTCTGCCCCTTGGCAGACAGAATATAGAACAACGTATGAGAGAGAAAGGACAAAGGCAATATAGTCCCCCAGGACACGCACCTACTTCCTCTAGTAGACACCAGCTGAGAGCCAAGCATGGAAAAGCATACAAGTTGTGAAATATTTCATGTTCAAATTATAACATTCCTCTCACAGACTCTCATGGAGATTGTGCGATGCAAAATGAGTCTCCGAGGGTCTTAACAGTTCTAATATTATTCAAACAAGTTACACCCAAACTTGTTCAAAGACCAAGGCCAAAATCTAGCTGTGAGTAGTTATATGAATAGAAAAAAACTACACATTTTCACCATTTAATCAACAGAGTAAATATTCCTACTCCAAAAAGAGAATAGCAGTGAATAATGGGCCCAAATCAAGACCAAACACAGCAAGATAAACAGTAAATCCTGGGCATACATGTCTCACATCAAGCACATATGGTGGCTTGGATGGCCTGGCCCTGTGGCCTTTCCATTTGCAGCCTCTTTTGGACTCAGTTCACCAATTGTCTAAAGCTTTACTTGGCAGGCAGGCATTCTATGTTGCTGGCATACCTAACATTCTAAGGGTCTCCATTGTCCTTTAGGGTTGAGTCTTGGTTTTGTTTTTTGAATTTTAAAGATTTATTTTATTTTAGTTATGTGTATGTGTGTGTGATGTGGTGTGTGTGTGTGTGTAGGGTGCATTATGAGAACAGAGGTGTTGGACCCCCTGGAGTTGGAGTTACAGACAATTGTGAACCTCCTGATGTGGTTTTTGAGTTTCGAACTCCGGTCCTCTGGAAGAGCAATGCACATTCTTAACTGCCGGTCCACCTCTCCAACCTAGGATTTGCTCTTAACAGTATCATGCACCTACCTCCCACAGGGATTTTGATGCTACTGCATGTTGCCTGGCTTCTTAGGCATCCAAGGGTAGACCTCCTTGGCTCTACAAGTTCAACACTCTGCATAACTAGAAACCGATTATCATGGGAGCAATATGAAAGTCTGATGCCAGTTAGAGTACTATCACATACACCCTACCATGGAAGCAGCAGCCTTTGAATACCTGGGTGGATGAACTCAGTGAAACACTTCCCTAAGCATCTCTGTGAATGTAGGATGCATTGGACTTCTCAAAGAAAAGTCATTTAGTTGACTTAAAAATGTTTACATCCTTTATTCTATGAAGGCTGAATGTCTGGAGCAATTTCAGAAGTGTCTGCAAGGTTTCTTTTCTGTTTTTCCAGTGCAAAATAATTGATTTTCTTATCTTAAAAAAAAAAACCACCAGTGTGTGGGGCGGCAGGGGGTGGGGGATATGTATCCAATGGTGGAGGCCTGACGACAAATGTGTGGGCTTATAGGAACTGGGGAGATGGCTCAGCAGTTAAGAGCACTAGCTGCTCTTCCAGGGGACCTGGGTTCTATTCCCAGCATCCACATGGCAGCTCATAGCTGTCTGTAACTACAGTTCTAGGGGAATCTGGCACCTTCACAGATGAACATGACGATAAAACACCAATGCACATAAAAAACAATAAATCAAAAAGTTAGGCACCAGCCAAGGGCAATACGTGCAGTAAACTTCGAACCCCTACCCAGATCTAGCCAATGGACAGGACATTCTCCACAGTTGAGTGGAGAGTGGGGGGTCTGACTTTCACATGAACTCTGGTGCCCCATATTTGACTATGTCCCCTGGATGGGGAGGCCTGGTGGCACTCAGAGGAAGGATAGCAGGCTACCAA
Organism: Acomys russatus; assembly: GCF_903995435.1. Taxonomy (NCBI): domain Eukaryota; kingdom Metazoa; phylum Chordata; class Mammalia; order Rodentia; family Muridae; genus Acomys; species Acomys russatus. Next base: position 37,833,164 of record NC_067159.1, read on the forward strand.
GAAGAGACTTGATAACCTATGAGCGTATACAGGGGGAGGAGGTCCCCCTCAGTCACAATCATAGGGGAGGGGAGTAGGGGGAAAATTGGAGGGAGGGAGGAATGGGAGGATACAAGGGATGGGATGACAATTGAGATGTAATATGAATAAATTAATAAAATATATTAAAAAATAATAAAGACATGGAGACCTCTAAAAAAAAGAGTTAGGCTTACAACATTTTGAGGCTTCTCTATCTAGAGTTTCCAAATTCTTCCAAATTTCTCCTATAGAGCCTAGAGAGGTGGCTCAGCAGTTCAGAGCAGTCCCTAGCACCAACATTCAGTAGCTCACAGCTCCCTGGAACTCTGGCTCCAGGGGAGCTGATGTCTTCTTATTGTCTCCACAGAAAACACATACATGTAGTATTTACACCAAGATATGTAAACACAAATAAAATATAAAATTAAACCTTTTAAAAACAATCCCCCTGAAAATCCATTTCAAAGGCTTATTAAGCACCTGGTGAGGCCTATTCACAGCAACTAACCTACTCCTTTCAAATTTTTCTTGTGCCTATCAGAGAGAGTCTGAGGAAACATAAAAGATGTTTGTTTTGGCTCAAAGTTTCAGAGGGTTCAGTTTACTGCTGCATGGCTCCGTGTGCTCAGGCAAACCATATAATTGTGCAAATGTGCTGCAAAGTTGATGCATAATGTCACTCAGGTGAAAAGGGGAGAGCACAGCAGAAAGGGGCCCAGGACAAATGACAATTTTTAAGGAGAGACTTCAATATGGCAGTACTTGTAATCTCTATCCTTAAGCCATATAAAATAGCATTCTATAGAGTCCAAAGGCTTGGTGTCACTGTGCCTTCCTCCATTTCTAACACAGAAAATAATCTTCTTTAATCTCAAAACCTCTCCCCAAGGATTTTACTTTCTTAGATCCAGCTTCCCTTCTACACTTTACCAATTCAAATGCTTGGTGCTTCTCAGTCTGTCTCTGGTTCCTGCTTCCATGGAGAGGCTTTTTATCTGCCTCCTTCCGATCCTGGAATGTCATTGAGTCTACAAATTCCAAAAGGGACTTAGCTTCCTGCCTTGGCTAGGAAAGTCTGGCTTTGAAGAAGCTTGTTTCTGTTAAAGGGTCACATTTTTTTTCTTAGCAAGCATTTCTTAAAAGAAACTGCCTTTGCTTTGTCACTCTGGGGTTTGTTCCAGTTTTTGTTTTTCTGAAGCCAACAGGAGGCTTTGCTGCACTGCAGAGGGTCTAACCAGGAAGCTGGGAGCTCTGGCCTTAGAAACTGCAGTTGCTCTCTTAATGAACAAAACTAAGAAACTGTTTTCTGTTTAAGTTTAGATCCTATGTAAGTTCTGGCTAGATAAGTGTAAATCTACCCCACTTCGTACACCAAAATGTTAATGGTGCTTCTAAATTATGAGTCTGTTTAGCAATTTCTCTCTTAATCTGGGTAGCACCAAATAATTGAGACTCTATTGTATTATTTGTTTATCAAGCATTACAACCTAACCCTGAGCAGTTTTAATCTGTTCTTAACCCTCTAAGGTAATCTGGCTTCCTCCCATCATAAATCCCAGAGATATTTGCACTTTAAGGCTTTCCCTGCTCAGCTGCTCTCTTCTCTTGATGTCTTCTTGGCATATAAAAATAACCTTTAACAATGTCTCCTGGACCTCGGCCTGTGGCAGAATCCCCTACTTCCTTTTCTAACTCCTCCTCCTTTGGAAGGTAGGAAGTCCAACTCTATTCTCCCCCTCCCCCTTAGTGATTGGCTATAAGCCGCATTATTGGAATATCAGGGTAGAACTGGGGAGCAGTGTTTACACAATATCAAGACAGGAGATTCTCAGGACAAGGATTGCAACCAAATATGGAGGGTACGGAGGGATACAGAAATCAGCATTTGGATCACACAATAACCTTATGCCTACACTACTTTTTATTGGTGACACCAGTAATCTAATATAGACCTTTTCTGAGGAGAAAAATCCTCCTACTTTGTTTTTCAGTTTTATAAGACAAAGCAAATAGGTGTCCTGACGGTTTTTCTACCTCTGACACAGGTAGGTGTCAAGTAGTTTGGAGGAGATGGACTGACTCCCAGGAGCTAGTTGCCAGCCTGTCACCTGCACAAGGAAAGGCACTTTCCTCCTCCCTGACCCCCCATCCCCCAGTGCAGTTTCTCCAGCTTCCTGATTCATCTTCTGGCCAGGCTCTCTCAGAACCACTCTCAAATTATGTTGCGGTTTGAGCACAGAGGAAGGTTTTCACACTTTTGGATAAAGCAAAATGCTTGTTTCAGAACAGGGGAGGCAAAGTTTTCCTTGACAGGGAGAGGGGGCAGAGCACAGGCTCCAGCAGACTCCAAGAAGGCATGAGTGTGAACCTTATAGATATGGAAAAATGATTTTTGGAAAAGTGTTCCTTCCCAGGCGACTTCTGGGAACCCTTCTTGTGTCTTCACGTGTGCCCTTGCTACTTCACCCACAGGGTTATTGTCATTCAGCTTGATATTGGATGTTCCATGCTGTCTGTTTACTGTGTCTACCCAAAATGTCTCCCTGACTGACTTCACAGAACAAAATGATGATATTCTAGTTTTCTGTTGTAATTATTACTTAGTGTGACTTCATGCTTTAAGGCCAGTTTTAGGTTGATAGCACAGTTGAGCGGAAGATCCAGAACCATCCTGTAGTCTCCTGGTCCCCCACAGGAACATTTTCCCCACTAGTGTTGTCCTCTAGCAGATAGCATATGAACTGATAAACTCACTCCAAAACAGCATCGTCACTCACAGTGCACACTTTACATTGACATTCACTCCTGCTGTATATTCTATGGGTCATAATTCCATGTACTCAGAACCACTCCACACAGATTTTGCACTAACATAAAAGTTTGTTTGTCCCTGTTCATCTAAGGGTACACTTTCTCTGTTATCTCCTACAAATTATTCTGTAGTTCATATAGCCTGGTGGTTTACAAGTAGTGCCCTTCCCTCAAGAGTCTCATGTATTGGAAGCCTGGTCAGAAGTGTGGTGCTGTTAGGAGGTTCTAGAACCTCTAAGAGAAGAAGCCTAGTGTGTTGCAGGATATTTGGTGCCATGGTGATCCTTGAGATTGTGAACTGTAAAAACATGTCTGTTGTTTGGCATGGTTGAGCCCAAACCTTTAATCCAATAACTTTCTATTTGTTGTAAACAGGTGATTAAGGTGTAGTTCAGCCAGCCCTAGCACACACCTTTAGTCCAAGAGCTGTCTGTACACAGGATTTAATAAAGTCAACCCTAGATCAGGAGGCAGAGCAAGAAACCAGCTGATGGAGATTTAAGAGTAGCAGGCACTTTTGAGTTGAGGACCATTTAAGACAGCATGTAGAAGTGGAAGGACTTGAGCTCTCGAGAGCATCAGCTCCTTAGACTTTAGCTTTGTGGGTTTTTTGTTTTTGTTTTTGTTTTTTGTTTTTGTGCTTTGAGCTAGCAAGCCTTTGGCCTTGGGTTTTTTTTGACTTTTTCCTCCTGGGCTGTCAGCTGAGCTAGTGAGCTTTTTGGGCCTTTTCCATCATGATGTGAGTTGAGTAGGAAGGTCAGCTAGCTGAATGCTTTCTCTCTGTTTCTCCGAGCTAGCAGGTTTTTACCACAACATCCGGCTCCTGCGTCTTTATTGGTAAAATAGAACATTTGCGATTTCATTTAAAACCACACTAGTGCCAGGTAATCAGGCCATCTCCTCTAAAAGAGATCGATAACCCTAGTTAGGTCCAGGAAACAGGGTATAAAAAGTGAGCCTCACTTCAGAAACTTTGTGGCTCTGGTCTCACCAGGCATCCTCTTCTGCATAGGACCTGCCATTGTGATGTTCCCAGGGTTAGCCCCCTTGTCCTCTAAAACTGTGAGCTAAGTCTCATTTCTTTGTAAGGTACTCAGCTCTGGGTATATTGTTATAGCAACTCATTAACATATATTCTTTCTCTTCGTCCAGAAGATCATACAGTGAGAATCATCTAGAATGACCCTTTTCAGGTTGATTTCTTTCACCATGTAATATGCATTTAAGTCCTCCACCCTTCACTTCTTGGGGTAACTAAATATGCCATTGTCTGGTTGTACCACCTACTGAAGGAGATCTTCATCGCTTCCCAATCTTAGATATTGTAAATAAAATGCCCTTGCTATTCATTATTTATGTGGTACAGTTTGGCTCTGAAATGTCTTTCAAAGGCTTGTGTAATAAGGCCTGGTTCTCAGTTTGATATGGTTTGGAAGTGGCATGAACTTTAAGAGGTGGAATCTAGTAGGACGTCTTCGAGCCATTTGTGATTAAAAAAATTATTCTAAGTCTACAAATCTGTCTTTTTCTCCTTCCCGCTCTCTCCAGCCACATGGTAAATGATTTGTTCTTCCATGTCACATGCTCTTGCCACAATGTGCCACTACAGCCCCAAACAATGGGACCAATCAGACATAGACTTAAACAGAGAAGCCCTGTAAACCTTTCTCCTTTATAAGTTATCTGGGTTATTTTGTTACAGTATTAAAAAGCTAACACACACTGATTTTTTCATAACCTAAATGTGACCCAACTTGAGCACAAAACAGTAAAGAATGATTAAAGTATTTTCAGGTCCTATGGACCTTGGGGCACGCAGCTGGGCCAAGAATGCAGTGAAATCCAGAAGCAGATTGCCAGTAGTCATTCTTTCTGTCTGTTCTTTCCTGTCAGTGTGAGTTGCATTTCTTTCTTTCTGTGGAATCCTTTCTCCACTTTTGTTATGCAGTAGTAGAATAGCACGGTGGGTGAAGGCAACGCAGTGCCAATCTAACCTTCCTAGAAAGACTAAATTTATTCAGCTCTCCAAAGAAGAAAACTGGTGAGAGAAGAGGGCTCAGTCTTGAGCCATGGAACTCAAGACAGTGTCATGTAGAATCATGTGGATAAGTCATGTTTGAAATAAGGCTTTGAACAAATAAAACACTCAGTACACACCTAATACTTTCCCAGGCTTGGGAGAGGAACTAGCTTCAAACACCTGGAACAGAGTGTAGTTCCAATTTTAGTCAAATTATTTCCTGTCTTAGTAATAATTTTTCTTTAGTTTAACTATAAAGGCATTGAAGCCTATGTTGTTTGTCTCAAGAATCTCAGGAGATTAAACAGTCATTTTTTTTTTTTTGAGAGTTAAAAATGGGGAAATGATGAGGCCATCTGTACATAAGATCACAGAATATGACATTTTATGAGATGTGTTCCTTCAATGAAATTTGGTTATTTGCCTTGTCTCAGCCCCCTTTCCAAGTCCTTTTCAATCCTGATTAGAAGATATTCTCTGTGGTCCTCTTTTCCGTCCCTGTGGCTGTCCTCCATGTGCCTTTACCTCAGTCTACAGCTGTCCCAGCATTTGTCTGCATGTGGAGAGAGCTGGAGTGTGCAGGAACTTACATCCCCCTCTGGCCATCTTCCTAAAGACCACTCGATATGTTTACCAGGCTCTCCTAAGCAGATGGGTCCAGGTGTAAGGTGACTTGTAAATGCTCAGTATCCCCTGCGAGGTTGAGTCAAAGTTCCTGTGTCTGTGGGTCCTTGCTTTATACCTCCCAGACTTTATTCATCACGTCTTCAGATGGTGTGATGAGGCCCATCAATGTTATCTATAGCAATCTACTTATAGTCAACTGATGACAAGTGAACTAGCGTATCTCTAAATCACCTTCACAGCAACATCTTGACTAATAATCAACTAAATGCCTGGGTCTTCCAGATTAGCCAGGCTGACTAGCCATCATACTGTAGGAACAACAAAATTAGATAGGAAAAATGTGTTTTTCTAACTGACAACAGTACCTAAACAGGATAACCATAAAGACTGCTTTGCATTAATCCAGCACAATGAAAACAATCATCTATTATTAAATTGACAACATTAGCTTTTTGGAAAAGGCTTTGACTCATGAAAGTATCCTAGCCACGCATCCTGCATCTATACATGTATCATATGAATACTTATTCATATTTGTAGATATGTTTTAAACTGTTAAAGTGAGAAAAAAGGCTGTTTTTACTTGTAGCTATGATACATTAAAAGAACTTTTTAAAAAGCCATTTTCTTAGTAATTCATTTTGCTGACAATTTCATACAAGAAGATAGTGCATACGTACCAAGCTTACTCCACAGCCTCTCTGATCTCCCTCTCACCCAACCCTCCTTCTTCCTTCCAGTCTCCTTCACACATCTAAATCTTTCTGCTCTGAATTAAGACCCAAAACATTTAACTGGGACTAGGCTCTCTGTGTGACCGTGGGCCTGGAACTCTCCATTGGAATCCGGAGAGCTCACAAACGAGTACACAGCTAAAGACAGAGATTCTCCACTCTCTCCCATAAACAAGTAGTCAATAGATCAAGAAAAAGCAGTTGGACCCCACAAGCCACTCCTACATTCAATGCCTGACTACTGACAGATCCGTTTTTGTGCAGGGCCAGTACAGGCAACAACTGCTGTGGATTTATGGTGGCAGTGGCAGTGGCACACTCAGCAGACGCCGTTGTGTTGTCTTTCTCCTGGGTTACAGCTCTTATATACTTACTGGCTTTTCTTACAAAGTGTTCCTGAGCCTCTGGGATGTGTGTGTGTGTGTGTGTGTGTGTGTGTGTGTGCGCGCGCGCGCGCTCTTCCAAATGACGTGCCCAGGGCTTGAGTGTCCGGCTACCACTTACTGAGCACTTGGAACATGTACAATAGTTCACTAGGTGCAAGGAAGGTTTCTGTCATTATGACAGAACAACATTTTGCCCTTAGATACAAATATTAGAAGACTGGTTGAGACTATGTCAGCTTAGCTAAGCAGCAGTCATTAGTTGAGCTCCTCAGGCATTAGTTTTTGACAAGATGTAGAGTATTAAGTATGAATGGCTTTTTCTGAGTGAGCTTTAAACCAATCACAGAGCGGTTGCTTAACCCTGTAACAGTCATGCCACTATTGCTCAATTGGGCACATCTATTTTTGGCAAGTTGATATTGTAGTTTTTGGGTTCACAGTTGGATAAGATTATTGATGATTTTTTTCACTCCCAGCAGGTCACAAAGTACCTTTTGGCACTATGAAAGCTAGTCAGCGGGGAGGAAACTTTTAGTGCAGTTCCAGCCAGCTTGATTTCTTTGTGTCTTGTAATGACAGTGTGTTTTATGTTGTTTCTCCAGAAGTAGGGGCCATTTCCTTTAGTTCTGGTTAGCAGCCAACATGAATGGCAGGGGCCTGGATTATTTGCAGAGATGGGGAGAGGGTGTTCAAGTATTTGCCAACAGTTGAAAAGGAAGTAGTCCACACCTAGCATAGGGATTTTTGTAAACCTAGTTTTTTGTCACCCAATTTTAAAAAATGTAATTTATAACGTAACTGTAAATTGTAATTTATAATGTAATTGAAATGTAATTTATAAAAAAATTTTTTCTTTGTGTTTATTTGTATATATATATATCTATATTTTTTTTAATCTAACCCCACTGTACACTGTTAATTATTGCCAGCTGCTACTCTAACTCTGCCTACCTACAGTGGCAGTGGAATGCTGATGCTGAAGCTACAAGCCTGGAAAGATTACAAGCGATATTCACAAGAGGAATCTGGTGTAGGACCATAAGTTCTCTGGGGAAGAATTAAGTTCAAAGCCAGCCCCAGTACTGTGGATGTTACATACATAGTAGAGGTCACAAGAGAGTGACAGAAGCTCATTACATGAAGCAGAGCAGTATCTGTAGTCCTTCTAGAAGTATTCATGTGTGTGAAACACAGTTTTGGCACACTCTTAGTAATGAGGCGGTCCCATGAGATTGAATGGATTATTTAAATTTTCTGATGGGCACTCCGACCATTTATAAATATTTGGTTTTTCTCTAATTGTGGACATGTGAGAGGGCTACATACCATTGCTCTCTTTGACGTTAGGTGTGGTCCAGGGATGAGCTCATGCCAAGGAAATAAATGTGAGTGTGGTCGTTTATGAGCGCCGCTTCTGGCAGACACTCTTGATGGCTGGAGCTTAACCTTGAGCCCTCAGCTTCTCCTTCTGGGTGGCTGTGGAAACACCTGCTGGTGTTTGTGCTATTTGATTGTAGCCACTGAGATGACAAGCCAGCACACAGAGGATGGCAGTCTGCCCAGATCTGCAGAGGACTTCGAACTCTTTTTAAGTCATTGCAGTCTTCAGATTTTACTATATAATATTCTTAAATGTGGCTATGACCTGGCAATTGGTATGGAGAATAATTAAGAGCCCAAACTCTTAGATTCCTTAGTCAAAGTCTGTCTTTTACTCTTCATTGGTTTTTTTTGTTTGTTTGTTTTATTTGGCATCCTTTTTGTATTTATACTGTTTTACTCTTTCTAGTTTTGTCACTGAGTGTGCTGTAGAGAAAACTGAGATAGGCAAGGACTGGAACAGAATAGAGTCATTTCCTGAATGAAGTATCGGGGTTTCATAAGTATGAAAATCAGAAGGTATGGCTTCTTAGAAATCTATGGGGCATGTGGAAATGACCACCTTGGTTGTGAGAGGTCTTACTAAATCACAAGATGGGCTTAGTAACATATGCACCTTACTAACATTTTTAAAGCTTCCAAAAAAGTATATTGAAGGAGTCTTTGCTATTTTGAAACAAGTTAACAATCAAGCCTTAGGAACAAGGAGCATACTTTGGGGTTTTTCTTTCTCTGCTCTCCTGGCCATTATAACTACTCTCTTTTCTCCAGAGAGTCATGCGCCATTGCCCACGTTAGCTCCAGCCTGAAATAGTTTCACTCAAACCTCCCTGTAAATTTGACATCAGGCTCTTCACAGATGGCATCTGGTTGACCTAGGTCAGTTTTGCAAGTTAGATCAGAGAGGTGTCAAGAGCCCTTTGATGTCCCTTAGTTAGATGTCCACCATTTTTGGTGCATGTCCCCACGGCAACAAGGCTTGCTTGGCAGGTGAGGTGACTGAACATATCACCTAAGATAAGGATGTTGGCATCTCAGGTACTCTAAAGCAAATTCAGCATGATTTACACAGCTGGTGACTTTCTGTTGGTCTGGACCTCAGATATTCCCCTAAAGGGACAAGGGAACCCTTGTTGGACTACTCTAGAGAACCTCAGTGCTGCTACTTCCTCCATGAAAACTGCTGATGTCTAGCCTAACTTATCACTGTGAAAGAGCTCAGGTGTTACAAGCAATAGAAAAGTCTTTGTGCATTTGGGAAAAAAGGAAATATGAGTAATATTGTGCCTTCCCTGGATCTGCGCAATTAATTCTCCTGACAAGGAGAGACACACCTTGTGCTAAGAACCGACCCTCTGAATTATATTTCCTAACCTGAAAGCCTGATCAAAATGTCATGACGAAAGTTGTTTTATAAGTTTAAAACATCTAAAAGTGAAATTTTAGTTGTTTCATTTAAATTTGTTGAAGTGCTTAATTTCATCATTGAAGGAAACCAGAAAAAACAAATCAGAGTAGCATTATAAAAGAATTTTCATTAATCAAGGAATCATGTTTTAAACACTGACTACATGCTTGGCATGCTGCAGGCACACACACACACACACACACACACACACACACACACACACACACAAACAAATACACACACATACAAACAAACACACAGAGTTAGGAACATGTGAAGTCCCTGCTCTCAAGGTTCCTGTGTCTCTAGTGTTGAGAAGACAAATAAATGCACCTCGTCCATACTCATTGCCTGTGCACATGCACAATGCCAGCTCATTTAAAGTCCTTTAACAGAGCTCCAAGTTTAGCATAGCTAAACATAAGTCTCAGAATACAAAATATGCTCTATGTTTCTAACAGTCCATTCCTCAGGAACCAGTAACTACCACCACCCATTCACCTAAGTCCCCAGATTTATGTTTGTTGTTTTGTTTTGGCTCTTTGACTACTTTTAAACTTTGCAAATCCTGTATACATTCCATGAGCAAGTCCCGTGCAGTCAACTTTTTAAGCACATTTGGAGTTTTTTGTTTTTCTCTAGTTCCTTCTCACCTGTACAGTTTAGAGCACCTTCATTCTAGCTTGAATTGTGAAACCTTCTCTCTACTGGCCTTTCCATTTTCACCCTGTCTGCCTGTCACTACACTTCCACTCATGTCTTCAGTTATATCAGATCATTTTCCTTTTAAAATCCTCATGTTAGTCTAGAACAACTGTTGCTCATCCCAATGATCTATAGTGCTCATTATAGTCTGACCTTAAATGTTCCCTATGGGTCTTTCTAATGCATTCTGTTCCAGCTAGCTGTTGACAGCTGATAACAAAACAAAACAAAACAAAAACAAAAACACCCCAAAACAGCAACAACAACAAAAGCAACAAAACAACAACAAAAGCAACAAAACAACAACAAATCACCAAGAATCTTAGTCATTAGAACTTTGCTTTTGCAGTTCCTTTTACTTTTGCCTGTATAGCTGCATAGATGTTTCTCCATTCATCACATAATATATGTATTTACATGTGTAATTGTTTTTAGTCATTCTTTTTCTGTCTTCTATCTCTGCTCACTTGAATATAAGTGTCATGAGATCAGAGGTGTTAGGTTTTGCATGCTATATTCCAACGGCCCGATAAATATAGGTAGTCAATCAACTCACATTAACGATATGCTGTCCACTGTCCATGAATATTAGCAAAGGACTTAACAGGTAAGACGACAACAGAATAGAAACTGACTTCATGTGTGCCAGTGAAGAGAAGTCAGGATAAGAATATGAGTGTCATGTTCTCTTGTCATTTCTGAGAGGAGGAGGAGGAGGAAGGAGGCTGCAAACTCACACAGTGATAAGACATGTGTAAGGGGAAAGGCGAAAACCACCCTGAGCATAGTAGTCTGTTTTCTCCTTTCTGAGTGGGAATGGATCCAGTCCCTCAAGAATAGGCTCCTGACTAAAAAGATCCCTAAGTAAGACAGAAGAGGTCAAGCCAACACATGCTTACTTATAAATAAAAAACGCAGTAATCACAAAGAAGCAAGACAACAGGACTTTTCCAAAAGAGCACAACTCAGAGTCAACTGCTGAATTAGGTAAAACCCCCAGATGTCGATTTCAAAAGTATACTAGTAAAAAGATCAACAATCGGAAAAGGATTAAAAAGAAGCAGATGAAACACAAACAACATGGAAGAAAGAAAACAAATAGCAAGGAAAAGCATATTTACAAAACCACCATTGAGTTAATTTTGTATTGGTCATCTACTGCTGGCCATGGGGCCTTCCCTTAATCAGGGCTTATATAACCTGTGAGACTTCATTGGAGAGAACTTATTTTTCCTTTTCAAGTGTTTGTCAGATAGCTTCTTGGTTGGGAATGGGAGCTCACTTCCACTTCTCCCTCTCAGCACTGAGACTCTATCTGGCTTGAACCTGTGCAGGCTTTGTGCATGCTGCCACTGTCTCTGTGATCACATGTACGTCAGTGCAGGCTCTGTGCATGCTGCTACTGTCTCTATGAGTTCACATATGTGTCAGTGCAGGCTCTGTGCATGCTGCCACTGTCTCTGTGAGTTCACATGTGCGTCAGTGCAGGCTCTGTGCATGCTGCTACTGTCTCTATGAGTTCACATATGTGTCAGTGCAGGCTCTGTGCATGCTGCCACTGTCTCTGTGAGTTCGCATGTGTGTCAGTGCAGGTTTTACGCATGCTGCAACTGTCTCTGTGAGTTCGCATGTGTGTCAGTGCAGGTTTTATGCATGCTGCCACTGTCTCTGTGAGTTCGCATGTGTGTCAGTGCAGGTTTTATGCATGCTGCCACTGTCTCTGTGAGTTCATATGTGTGTCAGTGCAGGTTTTATGCATGCTACCACTGTCTCTGTGAGTTCATATGTGTGTCAGTGCAGGTTTTATGCATGCTGCCACTGTCTCTGTGAGTTCGTATGTGTGTCAGTGCAGGTTTTATGCATGCTGCCACTGTCTCTGTGAGTTCACATGTGTGTCGGTGCAGGCTCTGTGCATGCTGCCACTGTCTCTGTGAGTTTGCATGTGTGTCGGTGCAGGCTCTGTTCATGGTGCCACTGTCTCTGTGAGTTCACATGTGTGTCGGTGCAGGCTCTGTGCATGCTGCCATTGTCTCTGTGAGTTCACTTGTGTGTCAGTGCAGGTTTTATGCATGCTGCCACTGTCTCTGTGAGTTCACTTGTGTGTCACTGCAGGCTTTATGCATACTGCCACTGTCTCTGTGAGTTCACTTGTGTGCCACTGCAGGCTCTGTGCATGCTGCCACTGTCTCTGTGAGTTCGCATGTGTGTCAGTGCATGCTCTGTGCATGTTGCCACAGTCTCTGTGAGGTCACATGTGTATTAGTGCAGGCTTTATGCATGTTGCCACCATCTCTGTGAGTTCATATCAGTCGTTCTGTGTCCAGAAGACACTGTTTCCTTAGTGTGTAACTAGATATTTTTTTAAAGAAAGATCCAATTACCTGTTATTTCCAAGAAACACACCTCACTGACAATGATACAAACGGAGAGTCAATGGATAGAAGTTAACTTATCAAGTGAAAGAATTTAAAAACAATCAAGCACAGCTATTTAGATACCTGATGAAGCAAAGCTCAAGCCAAAATTAGTAATCAGAGATAAAGAAGAACACTGCTTATTAATAAATAGAATAAAGCATCTAAAATTATAACCACTATATCTATCTATCATATATTGGATCTCCAAATTTCATAAAACAAATACTAATGAGCATGAACATTCAGTAGGTCCCAATACCTGATACAGTAATTGAATATTCATGTGTGACTTTATTATACCACTCTCATCTTTATAGGTCATGAACACTAAAAAGAAAAGAAAAAAGAAAAAAAGTTAAATTATACATTAGATTAAATGGGCTTAAGAGATAAACACAGAATCTTCCAATCAGCAGATAAGGTATGCATAGTCCTCTGAGCAGTTCAAGGAACCTTCTCTAACGTGGGCCTCATTCTAGGCCTTATATCATGCCTTAACAAATACAAAGGAGTCAAAATAATTTCTTGATTTCCTCAAATCATAAAGAAACACAACTGGAAATCCATAGCAAGAACAATCACAAAAACTGCATAAATACTTGGAGACTGGAAAATGTGTTCTTGACGGACCAGTGAGTTTTTGAAGAAACTAGGGAAGAAACTTAACAGTGTCTAGAGTCAAATGAAAAGCAGAGCAGAACAGACCGGACCCTTTGGGATACAATCCAGGAAGTTCTGAAAAGAATGTTTAAAGCTATGAATGCTTACATAAAAAACAACAACAACAACAACAACAACAAAAGCAATCTTAAATAAATAACCTAATGATGTACCTCTAGGTCCTGAAAAACCAACAATAATCCAAACCCAAAAGCAATGAGTGGCAAGAGATAATAAAGATCATGATTGAAACCAATGAAATGCAAAGTAAAAAGGCAATATCGAGAATCACTAAGAGTTGATTAAATAAAACCACCAATATTGATAACTCCTGACAAAACTAATCAAATGAAACATAGAAGACATAAAACTAATAAGATAAACAAAACCTAGAATGTGACAATTGCTTCTAACCATTACAAAATATTTTGGTAATTTATATTTTAAGTAAATGGGAATGCTAGAAAGAATAGATATATTCCTAAGCATCTATAGTCTACTAGAATTAGATCAAGATGCTATTAACAACTTAAAGCCATAACAAGCAATGCCATTGAAAACAGGTATAGAGATGTAGATCAGTTGGTAGAATGCTTGCCTAGTATGCATGAAGCTCAGAGTTTGATCACCAGCACTGTATAAAATGGAGTGTATTGATGAGTGCCTGTAATCCCAGTGTTCATGATGGAGACAGGAGGATCGGAAGCTCAAGGTCACTCTCTGTTACATAGTAAATTCTTGAGATACTGTGTTTGCTTGTTTGCTTCATATTACTTCATTTTAGGTTTTTTTTTTTTAAGTACTCTAACAAAGAAAAGCCCTGGATCAGATAGACTCACTGCCACATTCTACCAACTATTCAAGAATAAAGCAACACCAGTATTCATCAAACTGTTCCATCAAGTAGAAAGGAAAAGAATACTATCAGACATATTCTGTGAAGCCAGCATCACCCTGATATCCATACTAGACAGAAGCACAACAATGGAAGAAAACTAGAGTTCCATTTCCATTTTGAATGCAGAAACAGAACTTCTCAAAAAAAAAAAAAAAAAAAAAAAAAAAAAAAAAAAAAGCTGAGTAACTGAATTTAAAAACACATTACTGAGATCTAAGTTAGTTTTATTTCAGTGAATCAAGAAAATGACCAAAATCTCAAAAAGAGGTTATTTTCAAATAGAATACAGAATACAGTATATTTAATTCCTACTTTCATTTCTGGTAATAGTTTATCACTGAGGGAAGTCAGGGCAGGAACCTGGAGGCAGGGACTGAAAGAAAGCCATGGAGGATGTTGTCACTACCCACAGTGACTGGGTCCTTCTATGTCACTCACTTGTCAAGAAAGTGCCCTACAGAAATGGCTACAGGCCAATCCTATGGAGGCATTTTCTTTAATTAAGATTCCTTCTTTCCATATGACTGTAGTTCATGCTAAGTTGACAGAAAACTGGCCAGCACAGTGCACAATAAAACATACAAATTGTTTTTCACTGTTTATGATTTTCACCAGTGGGAGAACATTACGTAGATCATTTCAGTGCTGTGGATTATAAACCCCCAAATCTGCCCTCCAACATGTTCTCCAATATTCATGCCACCAAGCTAATAATAAATTACTCTGTGTGGGAGCAGCCCCGTGCACACTGATTTATGCAAGGATAACATGTCTGTGAGACCTATATGTCAGGACTAAGGATGACTAAGTGGCTGCATCCTCTATCCCTCTCATCTATTAACCATTGAGCCAGGATCTTACACAGTTGTTCAAAACGTAACTGGCACATGAATTGTTCATTTATGGAAACGAAGATTAGATGTTCATGTATTAGAACAGGTGAGGATGTTTTTAGTCTTTCTGGTTGCTCTCTTATGTAACAGTGAGGTAGCAGTTCTGTATTTTGGTAGATATTTTACTTTGGAATAAGTAACTATTTTATATTAATTTCCTAATAAATGCATTTATAAGTCCTAGTGCTTAACACACACACACACACACACACACACACACACACACACACACACAAATGATCTTCTTTTCATTTAAAGCCTCGTGCAGTCTTTCTAAGGTGAGCAGTATTTCTTGATGTGGCAATAACAAGACTTGGCTCTTTATCTGCTACTCTGCCCATACCCAGGTCTTAGAAGGCTCTGTATTCAGCTGTAGAAGCTTGCAGATGGAAGGATGGGTGCCAGCTACTCCATCACGCTGGCCAGCACACCACAGACAACGTCAGCCCATATTATCAATACAAAGAGTAATCATAACAGCTCCTCATGCCCAGGCTGGGAAATGGGATTCCCAACTGGAGGGCTGCTTTCTAGAGGAATTAGATGAGAGGAGGAAAAGCACATGTTTCTTCTTAGTGGACAGTATGTTGTCTTTTATCAACATTAAAAAAAAAAAAATCTTAGCCAGGTATGGTGGCGCACGCCTTTTATCCCAGGACTAGGGAGGCAGGGGCTGGCAGATCACTGTGAGTTCGAGGCCAGCCTGGTCTACAAAGCAAGTCCATGACAGCCAAGGCTACACAGAGAAACCCCATCTCGGAAAAAAAAAATCTTACTTTTGTCTTCATAAGCAAAGGACATTTCCAAAGTCAGCTCTTGGAAATTGAAGTTGTCACCTTGAAAATGTGAGTTCCAAACGTAAGTTAATCTCCGTCAGTGGGAATACAGTCAAGAACTGTCTGAGAGTCTAACAAGATTTAAGAAGAAAGAGAAAAGGATGGCGACAGCAGAGAGCTGACCATCTGAAGGGACATCTGAGTGTCATAAGACTCTTTGACTCTCTGTTGTGTCTGGATCTAGCTAATTCCTGGTTGATGTGTTCTTTTACAGTTCAACTTTACTTAAGATGTGTCTGCATTATAGTGCTTATGGAAACACACACACACACACACACACACACACACACACACGCTAAAAGTATCTGATGATAAGAAGCTATGCTGCAAAGTGATCGCCATTCTCACCGCTCCCCCCACCCCCCTGGAGCCCCCACCCCACCCCTACCCCTTGACACACACAGACACATACCTTAGCTAGGTGCTATTGCAGACTTGTAGACTCAAGGCTGTGTCTGAAAGGTGTGCCTTTAGCTCCTATCTTGATCATAAAATTTTCCAATGTGGTTGACACTTTCAGCCTCTGATCCTAGTTCAAGGGTGCTTTTTCTGTGCTTCAGGGAGAGATACTCTAAATAACAGTTGCATCTGTGTACAGTGTGTGGGTGAGGGAGTCTTGGCCGTAAAAGTGAGTATCCTCAGATAAGGTTTCCTGGTCTTTCCTGAAGCAGGCCCTCCTCACCCACAGGTCTTGGCATTTCTCCCTCTCTGCCAGCCATCTGGCCAGGGACCAGCTTCCTAAATCTGCCTTGGCAACTCGCTCTGCTTTAGCCCAGGAGGTGGTTTCCAACAACCCCTAACTGAGGAGATTATACAGTCCTCTTGGAGATAATTTTATGTTCCCTGAAAATTCCACTGGACTATATGGATCTTACAGAAGTCATGAACCGTAGAGGTTGCATATCAGACGGCAGAGGACGACCACCAGGGCCAGCCTCCCGTTTTTTGTAAGATGTGCCCACCCTCTCCAGCTCTCCCTTTGACTGGCAGGCCTCCATGGGGTTGCTCTATCTAGGGTCTGTTCCAGTTCCTTGAGGCCACATGCTCCAGCGCCACCAGTCTGCTATTAAAATTTATTTTTTCGGAGTTGAGTTTAATCTAATCTCTGCCGCCAAAACAGTTCTCCTGCCTCCATCTCTTGGCTTCCTGAGCCTTTTAATAGGTCTTTTTATTGGGCCCACAGTCCAATTCAGGAAAGAGGAAAACCCTGATATTGAAGGAATTTGAAAGTAAAACAGGAAAGACGAGAGTGAGAAATTTATTCAGCTTTGTTCTTAATTTCCTTGCTGGTTCTTGGGGTTGATGAGGTAGGCCTGGGAGAATTCCGGCTGTGCCCAGAACTTCTGAAAACAAACAAAAAAACAAACAAACAAAAAACCCAACCAACCAACCAAACAAACAACCCCCCCCCCCAAAAAAAAAAACCCAGACCCTTCCTCAAGCCATATTGGTTTGAAAGGAACTAACTGGGCCAGCAGCATTTATTTCTTCCTGTGTTTCTTACTTTCCTTCTTATGAGGGACCTGTGAGAATCCACCAGTTAGGCTCAAGGCCCTACAGGCATCTCGAGCACCAAGTGCCTGACTGGAAAGAGCAGGAAGACATTTAGCGTCACCTAGTCCCATCAGTGTCTGCTTGCTCTTGTAAGCCAGGAAAAGGCCACCTCTCTTGAGTTTTTCCTCCTCTTATCTCCTAGGAGACCTGAGGGCGTCCTGGGTCACTAAGCATAGCCTGGGTCTCACAGGCTTCAGCCAGTCCCCATCCTCCTTGGATAGCCAGCCACCGAGTCCCTCTGCGCCGCGCCTAAGTACACTTTCTCCAAAGGACCCCTCTTCCCTGGAAGTTGTGCACACGTACTAACCATCCCACCAGCACTAACCCGCGTCCACTTAGCCGGGGCAGAGCCGCCTCCCCAAGGTAAGCTGTTTACTCGTCGCCTTCCTGGCGATCCTACTTGGACAGCTGCGGCAGTGACAGCAGCTGCGCCCGGGCCCCGAGCTCTAGGCGCTCCTCCTTCTTCCCTCTCGGGCCTCGGAGCTCACTCCTGCGGGCCACGCACACACTCGTAGCAGCCGAAGCACGCCCGGGAGTGTGTGCGGGATCCCAGGAGCTGGGAGGCGCGGTGGCACGCCGCAGCCCAGCTCCCCTTCCTCCCCTCCCAGCCCTCGGGTCGTGTTCCCGGCCCAGCCTCCCTCCTCTCTGCCCACCCGGGTGACACCTGAGCGGCTACTGGGCGGTGGAGGCTTCAGGCCCGCGGGACTGACTGACACCTTGGAGAAAACAGAGCAGAGGGCGGGGCCCAGACCACCGCCTTAGAGGTGAGGGACGCGCGCTGCAGCCAATGAGCTAGCGAAGATGCAGCGTGGGGCGGGGCCTGGGGGGCGGGCCCCGAGGAGGAGGTGGCCCGGGCGCTGGAGGCGGGGGTGTTGAGGAGGAAGGGGAGGAGGCGGAGGCGGGCGAGGTGGTGGCGGCGGCCGGCGCGGCGGCGGAGGCGAGGTTGTGCCCCGGACTGTGTACACCGAGCTCAGCGGCTGTTGCCTGTGCGTGGAAAAGCAGCGGCGCCGCGAGGCAAAGGAGGATCGCAGAAAAGCGCGGCGGCGGGACGTCTACGGCTGCTGCGGCTCCGGCGGCGTCCGGTGACAGTCGGCGTGGGGAAGCAGCGGCGGCCGCAGCGGCAGCCGCCTCTCCGCCACCGGGACGCTGAGGCGCGGCTGGCGGCTCTGACATCCGCGGCCCTGCCTCTCCTCCCTCGCCCCCGGCCCTCCCCATGTGATCGGTCTTAATCCCGACCGTGTGTGCGCGCGTGGGGGCTCCATTGCGCGGCGCCCGGTGTCGGTGCCGGGGTGGGTGCTCTCGTGCGCTTCTCCTCCCCATCCCCCGCCCCGTCCCCAAGAATAAAAGAAGAACCGGGAGGCGTGCTCAGAAAATAAATAAATAACCAGCACACACGCGCAGCCCGGAGTGAGGCGGCGGGGCTGGCGGCGGCGGAGGAGGAGTGAAGGCGGCGGCGGCGGAGGAGGGACGCGCGGAGCCGGCAGTAACTTTCGAGCCAGCCCAGAGCCCGGAGCTCCAGCCGAGCGGTTTGCAGCGCGGCGGCGGCGGCGCTGAGTGTCTGGCCCGCCGGTGCGGTCGGGGTGTGCAGTCGGACGGGACGAGCAGCGCGTCGCTGTCCCCCCCCTCCCGGCGGCTGGAGATGTCCGAGCCCAAGGCGATTGATCCCAAGTTGTCGACGACCGACAGGGTGGTGAAAGGTAAGCGCAGCGCCGCGGCGGCCCGGGCTGCACCGAGTGCCGCAGGCGCCCGTCCGCCCCTCCCCCGCCCCGGTTGTTTCTCTCCGGCTAGCGCCGGGGACCTTCTAGGATCTCCTGCAAGAGGCTATCCCCCCCGCCCCCTCCGCCGCGCCCTGCCCCCACACCGCCCACCGGGCCCCAATCGGGGCACCTTTTTCTTTCTTTCTTTTTTTTCTTTTTTGGTGGACGGGGGGCAGCAGTTGGCAAATGGCTGAGCGGCTGGGAGGCGGTGGCGGGAGGGGGCGCCCGGGGGGGGGGGGTGACTGCTGGCAGGGTGTAGCTGCTGTGACAGAAATAGGAAGTGGGTGGCTGCTCGCGGGCTTGCATGGGATCGGGTTTATGGTTTGCTCTTTGTAGAGGGAGGGGAGGTGATTTATGACTTTTAAAAAATTAATAGGGCATTTTTATGTGGCCGTGGCTTGCCGCGGACTGGCTCGCCCGGGCACAGTGCTCCTGGCGCTCCATTGCAGCAGTTCCCCGGGCGCCCCTTCCCCCTCCCCCTCCGCGGGAAGGGCCTGCACAGGACTCGCGAGAGAGCGGGAGAGCGTGGGGGGAGCCCAGCTCCGGCTGCCGCGCGCCGCGGGGGCGGGGGGCCGCGGGGCCGCGTGGGGGCAGCGCCAGGCGGGGGACGACCCGAGCCCCCGCCACACCGCCGCTCAGGGATTTCCCCGCAGGCCCGGAGCGACGCCCGGTGGCGGTCCTCTTTCGACCTCCCTTGCCACCCATGGCTGACTGCCGCCGACCTGTCATTGCTCTTAAAGGGTTCCCTGCTGGTGCACGCCTCTAGGGTGGGAAGCTCACTCCGTTCCCTTCCCCCAAGCTCCTGACACCCCCTTGGTAACGGGCTATTTGATTCTCTTTATTGCCATGCATGACATGTGTATGCACAACTGGCAGGGATGGCTCTGAGTTGCTGGCTAGCAGAAGCCCTGGGAATGCGTGGGGTGAGGAAGGGGACAAGGAGGTTGCCCTTTCTATCCTCCTGCGGAGGAGGGATCCCACCATCCTCACTGTATTCCTACGTGGACTGGGGGAGGAACTGCACATCCACAAGGATTAAGTAGTGTCCCTTATTCTTGGGATTAGGGGACTGAGTATAGCTGAGAGGGGCATCAGCCTGGGCAGAGTAGGCCTCTCTGAAACTGGAAGCAGTGATAGCGGCGTGTGTGTGTGTGTGTGTGTGTGTGTGTGTGTGTGTGTGTGTGTGTGTGTGTGTGTGTGAGAGAGAGAGAGAGAGAGAGAGAGAGAGAGAGAGAGAGAGAGAGAGAGAGAGAGAGAGAGAGAGGTGAACAGAGATGGTATCTTATGCAGCAGAGCATTCAGCTAGAGTGCAAAGCAATCAAGTCAATTGCTCCAGGAGCACTTAGGTGAACATAACCCAGCGCCCCAAGCTTTGAAAAGGAAGGATCCTTGCTCCTCTCACATTTGCTCAGCTTTTAGAGTTGTGGTGTGTGTGTGTGTGTGTGTGTGTGTGTGTGTGTGTGTGTGTGTGTGTGTATGTTCTCATGAGAGAATAAAATATCTCCTCTCCTTTTGGTTATTATATTGGGATCATCCCTACTTCAAAGTAGGATTCATAGAGCCATCAAAATAAAGAGGGAGTAACTCTACCAAAAAATGATTGGTAATAGAAGCTCAGCTGCACAGCCATCTTTCTGCAGACATGGAGCCTTGTGTAAACACTCGATGCAAATCTGTTCCAAAGAGCTGTGCTGTATTGAAGACTTCTGTTGACTTAAAAATTAAGACCTTTTGTGTAAAATACCAGAGAATGACCAGGGTCTCCTTAATGTGTGAAATTTAGGCATAGCTCCAATCCAAAGATCTTATTTCCCAAACAATTAAGGTAAGAGTTACAGTTCAGGTGATACTGTGTGTTTGTAGTGGGGGCGTGGTGGGGAGGGGTGGGGGGAGTCCCTTGTACATGTAATGTCACATTTCTGGTTGTAAATCACAAAATGTGGGACTTTTAAATGTGATTTTAGTTGACAATGTCAGCAGGTAAACTCTATAAAGCAAATGGCTTGTCTGTTCTTGATGTGTTTATCAGTTAATGCCTCAGAGCCAGCGTTTGACCATTCCATAGGTCCTTCGCCTTCTGTTTCAGTGTGGTGCTCTATACACAGAATATCTCCCAGTAGTACATAAACACGCCCACAAGTCAAAAATTTTGATTTATGTATTTTTGCAGAAGTGAAATATAAATGTCGGCCAGAGATTCAAAATAGGAAACATAACTCTAATCTCCCATTTGTTTTGATAGGGATCCTACAGGAAGATTTTGTTTATAGAAAAAAAAAATTATTGATGACTTCTGAGTTTAAGGTGGGCACACTGCCATGGCTTTGTTTCTTTTATACTTTTTTGCATATTTTATGTTATTGGATTAAAAGTCATGACACAAGCTTCCAGTCAACATTTTGTCATGTGTAAGATTTCAGGATTAGTTGTTTGACATGACAATCTACTTTGATCCTCTTGAATATTGTGTACTCGACTAACAAGTGGAAAGCAACATGTACGTTGCATGGGAAAATTATAGAATTATTTTTTATATTAAAAAAGACATAGAATGTAGTAGAGAAAAAACATGATTTTTCACTCCACGTATTTTGAACCTCCTGTCCCTTGTCATTCTTGAAATCATTCCTTAACACAGGAAAGGGCTTATGTTTGAGGAGCTATTTATGCTCTTGAGGCCTTGTCTCCTTTTATAAAATGCATCTGTAGCTGTATTTGATACATATGGGAATAGATACGTTCTTTGGCATCCTGTGGCTTTTATTTAGTTATTTATTTTTAACAGTTGCCTTTGTTGCTGTGATCTGGCTTTTGCTGGATGACAAATCGCTATCCACGAACGACTCTGTGCTTGTGGCTTTGTTCATAGTAATATGACGACCGCTGTCCACAGTTCGCTTGACTTGTGCTTCCAGAACGCAACTTTAGAAAGGGAGGTCGAGTTTTAGGTTCAGCTCTGGCAGTGTAGAGGCTTGTTGAATCTGCTACAGCATCTGAAGACTCTTTAAACTTGAGGTGTGAAAGAGGAAGGGTGGTGAAGAGATGAACAAGCATTCAGTTAGATTACTTCGAGAAAAACTACCACAACTAGAAAATCATCTCCTGGTTTATTTTGGCCACTCTTCAAGTTAAAAACATAGACTTCAGGAGAAAACATTTTGGCATGCTGTTTGTTGGGAATCAGTATAACTTTATTTATTTATTTATTTATTTATTTATAGCATCTAAGCTAGGTTTGTTTGTTTTGGGAAAGACTGTATGTATGTCGAGGGCTCATTCCAAATGCAAGATCCTCCTGTCTCATCTTCAGAGTTGCTCTACCATGGCTCAGGTTGTTTTAAAGATACATGGGGAACACTGCAATCAGTAGAAGACGGAGGTTAATAGGGTAACTGGTTCTCTTCTCCACCCCCAATGTACCCTATGGCCTGCTTTCCTCTGCAGGGTACTAAAAAAGTCTATTGCAATCGTTTCCGGTCAGTTTTCTCTGTCCTCTCTATCTTATTCCGTTTGGCTGTAAAGTTTTGCTCTGCGACGACGAGAAGCCTTTGGAGCAGATGAGACTGATTTCCAGTCTGTGGCAGCATTCTGGCTTTGGACTATTGTTTCCTCATCTTCAAGTATTTTATAATGGGCCTTTTACCTTATCCCAAACTGATTACAGTAATAGACTTTACAGAGTCTGGCAGGCTGTCAGAGGGGAGATTCCTGGGAAGAGTCCTGCAGATTGCGCCCTGTTCTCCTCTGCAGATGTTTGTTTTTGGTTTTGGGGCCATAACTGCTGTTCTACTTTCTGTCACCTGTGTACTGTTCGTGCAGTCAGGGAAGATGTCTAAGATCATACACGCAGGAATGTGCAGGAAAAAAGCATGCCGGTATTAAGTAATAGAGGGTCGATGTAAGCCATCAGTATATGTAGCCGAGAAATACTGGTGTGACTTTTTAACCGAAAACAAGACTATGGTACGTCACTAACCATATTTGCGTATGGAAACAAAGTAGGGGGCTATCAAGAAGACCTTTTCTCAAATTTATTTTACTTATGTTTTAATTAATTGATTAGCTAATTAGTTAATTTGGCATCAGTTGATTTGTTTCATTTGTCCTGCCTTCCTTTGGAGTGTAGTGTAATTGATTTAGG
The DNA here is from genome assembly GCF_903995435.1 of Acomys russatus. Taxonomy (NCBI): domain Eukaryota; kingdom Metazoa; phylum Chordata; class Mammalia; order Rodentia; family Muridae; genus Acomys; species Acomys russatus. Next base: position 37,856,412 of record NC_067159.1, read on the forward strand.
TTCATTATCACTAAACATAAGTATTTGGTGGGAAGAGTTTAAGCTCAGCCCTGGCTGTTAAGAAACACATTGGCTAGTATAGTTAATACCACAAATGACATAGTTCTGACATGGATGATATACTTGAGTGACTAGCACACAAATTCATGCTGCTAATTTTAAATTGGGTTGAGGTATTCAGTAATGTGTACTTTGATGATTGCTTAAAAGTGAACGTTAACACAAATTCAGCGTGCTCAAAACAGTTGGGAGGCTGAGATTTAGGGACACTAGTGCTTCTAAATATTACCAGCTTCTGGAAGAAGTAAATACTACACTGGTTGTGGCTATTATCTTAAAGCACAGAGACAAGTCTTTGTTTTAAATAGACACTGTATTTTAAAGGTAGCCAGTAAAAGGCAACAACTTAGCTGCTTTAGAATCTAGTTAATGAGATTTATACCGACAATGACATTAGGAAAAATGTGCTGTTTTGAATCAGTTTCTTCCTCGTGACCTGCTTAAAATGGCAATTGTAGAGATGTGGAAGTATGATTTTGATGCTCTGCAGTCGACTTAGACAGTTTTCGTCTTCAAGTTTCCCTCATCCTTCTGTGCCACTGTGTGAAGTTGGAACTAGTTATATGGCCAAATAAAGAGTCCATTTGGAGTGTTGTCACCAGGAAACAGTGTTGTTCCAGTTGCAGCCTGTGGTGAGTCTGCATCACCGTTTGTGAAGGCCTTGTAAGGAGATGTTGGAACTGTAGGAATTGTGCAGGTAGGCAGAGAATGACTCAGAGGCAAATGTTATGATCATTAAAAAATAATTGTGTCCAATTTTCAGCCACTTAACTGGTGCAACACTCACCTGATTTAAGAGGGATGCGATGAGATCTTGAAGTTGTCCGTAATTGTAGGTTATATGTGTTAACTTAACAGGCCACTTTCTTCTATCATGTGGATAAAGAAGGCGGAGTGTTTCCTTAGCAGCGCTAATTCACTCACTGTTGACATAGAATTACAAAAGACAACATGCTGTGTGTTTTCAGGTTACTCTAGAATGGTCAGAATGGGTAATATTCAAAGCCACGATGCTGCTGGCTTACAGTAGTAGCTTATAATCGCTTTATAACTAAAGAAATAGAGGCAGAAGAGATGAAATGGAGCCTGTAAGACTAAGGTGCAGGTAAGGGAATGGCTCTATGAGTAAGCAGGCTCTCTTTTTGTTTGAAAGGAGAAACATTTTGATTGATTTAGGGCCTTATCACATTTTATTTTCAGTTTGCTTTACTAAATCACTGGCTATGTAAAAACATATTTGCTATATTTCTATATTATCAGAAATAGACCATTCTGTAGATATGTTTGGGCAAATGTGTTAATCTATTTTGATCTTGACATTGATGAAGCTTATTAATTAATTTTTTAAAAGGTGTGTAGCCAGAGATAGAAATGGTACATTCTGCTGAGCAGTACTTTCATCTCAAAGTTCCTGCTAAGCCTCTGTGTGAGTTACTGATAATGACATTGGCCAACACAGCTTTTCTCAGTATTAATTTCTAGAGGAACTTCAGGTGATAGTATCACCAACATTATCAGTTTTTGTTTTTGTTTTTGTTTTTGTTTGGGGGGCAGTGTGGTTACCCAGTGAGAGGGGCGTGGGCCCTGAAATGGAATTTTGGCTCGTAAGCTAAGTCTTTAGTGCTTGTGTTTTTAGTACTGCAGCATTTTGCTTTGTCTTGTTTTTACTTCCATCTCATATATGAAATTTTGAGTTGAATTCCATGTCTAGAGCAGAACGTATATTCCTCCCTGATTAGGGCTTTTAATAGAGTGCTGAAGTCTGATGTCCCATCAACTTGGGGACCCATTCAAACTTCTAAGGGCTCAAATCTATTTTTCAATGTGTACTATGGTAGCAGAAACCAGAGTCCCGTCTAGTAAGTAAATGAGTTACGAAAATGCTAGATTTTTGAACTTAAAGTAGATTATTTTGAGACCATCATAGGACGGTATAGGTGTGTCCAATTGCATCATCACACTCATATATGCTGGGCCGTGTTCGTGGTTAGCTGCGGAGATGCAAGGGCCCTGTGGGCTTCAGGTTGGACACAGCAGAAATAGGACTTTGTCATTTTCCTTTTTATTCCCTAATCCATACTTTGGCCTTATAGTGAAATACACTGTAGCTTGATGATTCATTTAGACTTTGGATCTTTTTTCCTTTGAACTTCAGTATCTTGTAACTGGAAGTGCTGGGTGTGCCTGCAGTAGAGTAAGACAAGAGAGTAGCTATCAGAAATTTCTGGACATCACATCTGGATTGTGACGCACCACCTCACATGGGTCGTCAACTTCAGACACCAGCCTACAGTTATGAAACTTGAAGAATTATTGTTGGCCTTTGGAGAGAAAGAGTGGTGTGTGTGTGTGTGTGTGTGTGTGTGTAAGTTAATAAAAAACAATTGCTGCGGGGCCGTGCAGTCTTTAGACACAGAGTCAGTCTCTTTGCACAGCAACTGTGTTTCCTCAGCTTTTTCTCCTTGAGAGGAATTACTACTTCTGATCCTAAATGTGCATTTATTTCTGTGGAGTACCAGAATGCGTTAGAAATCTCAGCCCACTAGATTCTAACCTATTTCTTAGGTTGCAGCATGTACTTGGAAGTGCATGAAATTTGTCAATACTTGTATTCAGCTTTTGTTTTGAAAGTTTAGTCAGGCAGACCTGTGGCGGCGTTTACCACAATGCTTTGCCTGTTATTTACCCAGAAAATACTTGGTGAATGATTTGAGCACTGCAGAGTTTTGATGTGTCATCTTAAGCTATAAACAGAGATGAATTCTGTTTGTTTTGAAAAAAAATAATTTTTTTTCCTGATTCCTTGTGAATGGTTGTATTTGGCGACTGGAAAATTCCTTCTTCAGCCTACTCAGGAGCTGGAGGATGAGACAGTGGGAACAGGTGACACAGCTATCCAGAAGGTGGTTTGCTTGTTTGGTCATTGGCATTGCCCATGTCTGAGGAATTTAAAAGTTAACTTTTTTTTTTTTTAATCTGAGATTATTATCTTAAACTTGAACACTTTCGTTTGTAATATTGACTCTTACAGCAACCAGTTTTTGATGTGTTTGAGAAGATGCATTATTTATCTCACCCTGGGTTTGTTGGATGATTTTTATGTGCCAGTTATTGCCCAGACTTTAATTTCATGAGAAAATTACTGGATATATTTTGAAAGAAAACCAAACCTCTTGTCACCTTTTGGCTACTGGACACCAGATAGATGGAAGATGTATGAGCCATGGAAAGTTAAAAAAAACATGGCACCAGCACTGCTGAGTCCTCGTTTTTGCTGAGTGGGCTTTGAGCATTGGTTGACACTTTTTGTTGTTGTTGTTGTTGTTTTGTTTTGTTTTGTTTGAGACAGGATTTCTCTGTTTAACAGCTCTGGCTGTTTAAGTAAAGTTTAAGCAGTGCTGTTTTATCAGAGTAAAGTAAAAATGTAACACGCATTCTTTAAAATTGACGGAGCCAGAGTCAGAGTTTGTGTTGCTTTCTGTTTGCTTTTAACGACATTTAGACTTTAAAAAATTTTTAATTTTTTTTATTCTTTTTTAAAAATGGTTTGTTACATATAATGTAATGCTGCCTTTCCTGGGTGGGCTTGATTCTAGGGGGAGCAGTAGTTCTTTTGGTCACCCAGTTCCTGGCATTTCAGGTTTCAGTTCAGACTCCCTCCTCTTGCACCCGTTCTGATACCTTCAGCTGAAGTCAAGGGACTCACCCCCAAGACTCCTGCTGACTGCCCTGCTAGGGGCAGGCTGTTGCAATTTTTTTTTTCCTGCTTTTCCTCCTCAGGAAACAGAAAGCCCTAGATCAGTGGTCCTCAACCCTTGGGGTGTGACCCCTTTCACAGGAGTCCCCAGAGACCACCAGAAAACACAGATCCTTACATTACGATTCATAATAGTAGCACAATTCAATTATAGTTATGAAGAACAGTGAATATAATTTTATGGCTTGGGGTCACCACAACATGAGGAACTGTACTAAAGGGTCGCATCATGAGAAGGGTTGAGAACCACTGCCATAGAGAGAGGAGGGCCCTGTTCCATTTGCCTTTAAAGTTTCAGTTCTAGCAGAGGGCATGTTACATAATATGAATGTGACCCATAATTGTTATGTGTGCGAATTAATAGACAGACTATGAAATGGATGTCAAGTTTTTAAGTTATGGAGTTCTATTTTGAAGTTTTGCCCAACTTAAGTCAAGATTTGCTTGCATACATCTGATAATTTCTTGATTTGTGAGCCCGTAGTCCTTTGAAAATGTGTTTTACCAGGATTATGCAGCGTTCTTGTTACCTGATCAGTGTTCTCCCTCCCCCCCCCCCCCCCCCCCGCGCCAGTGACCAATATGCAGGAATATCCTATCACTGGCTGGACTGTGGGTGTGGCTTTTAAGTGGATCTCTTAAAAGTTATATGTTAAAAGGTGCATGGAAGGCTGTGTGCATTTCTCAGCAATAGAGCACTTGCATAGCATGTGCAAGCACTACATTGCATGCCTGGCCCTCGGGGGTTGGGGAAAGTGTACAGATTAATATTCCTCGGTGGTGGTTGACCAGGATTTCTTTTCTGATGAGTGAGGAGAGAAAATTACGGGAAGGCCCTGTGACAGGCAACTCTGAGGCCCTGACCAAGCATCAGTGTACGAATGCAGATTTGTAACCATGAGTTTACAAATGAAAACAGATCCAAGACGTCACACATTTGTATAGGAAGTGGCTGAGTACAAATATACCAGTAATGCACTTTTGGGACCAGTTTATGACTAGTAGAGGCTGCTCAGAGCTCTCTTGTTCTTAGTGTTAGAGGACCACAGCCCTGGACATCACCCAGGAGGAGGGAGGGAGGCCAAATAAGTGAGGTATCTGCCTGGAGTTTGTTTCATAGATGAGGTTGGACCCCGAGCCAGCCCACTCTGGGTTGTACACCTCCTTCAAGCAGGCCCATTGGGGTTTTCCAAGGCCCAGGTCCTTTTTGTGCTAAAACAAGAGCTCAGACACCCCAAGGTCAACTCTGTCTCTCCCATCTCAGAAATATTTTCATTTCAAGGCCTTTCAGATGAAGAGAACCCCAGTAGCCTATGTAAAATATTATTATTCACCAGCAGGAAAGGAATCTCTCTGTTGTCCCCACTTCTGGTCAGAATTCTTTTTGTTTGGCTTTGTTCCACATGCCCTTTACTAGAAACGGATGTGTAGAACTTAGGGAGCATGTTGAAAAGTGAGTGCTGTGATGACAAAAGGATTTCTAGTTGTGACAGGATCTAAGGGATTTTGAATTCTGATTGAGAAGACGCTGAGTTGTGCTTTAAACAAAATCTCCAGTCTTAGGTCACCTTTTTGTGTGTGACGTCACTCTCAGATGAGCCAATGTTTGGAAACATCAAAAATGTAGGTCACAAGTCAGGGGGAAAAAAGTAACCAGGTTAGGGACATTTCACACTGGAATAAATTATTTTGGAATAAACAGGGCTTATTCTGAGTATAAATGTGAACACGTATACTAAAGAACTGAGCTTGAATGATGAGATTTTTAGTGCCAGAGGTAGCCTTGGGAATCCAGCTCACCATCTGTCCCAGAACCCTGCCTTTCTTTATATGTTTTTATCTCTTAGGCTTACTCAGGTCTGGGTCTGGAAAATTAGATCTTGCTGTTGGAATGCACAGCTGAAGTCTGGCTGAAGCCATGGCTGATGTGTAACCCCTGTCCTGTCTTCCTGGCGGATGGGAACGCTGCCATCTCTGGCCCCTTCCCCTGCTTCCTCAGGCCTCTCATTCATCCTGTCATCCTGGGCATCTCTGCCTGCAAGAAATGCTTTCTCCCATCTGCGGTCTGATTTCTCTACAGATGATTCTGTTGTGTTCCAGAGACCGTGCTTTATCTGTTTTCTCTGAGAGTGCACACTCCATAGTGACAACAGCACCCTCGTTCCCAAGTCTTCTAGCTCGTTAGCCGCCCAGAGTGGTTTCTAGGTCCTTCTGTGTATGATCAGTAGGCTTTTGAATCCATGTCAGGCTGCTGCAGTCTGTGAAGATGGACGTGTGAAGAAACGTTGCTCGCCGCTAACCTCCGTCATGGCCCAGCAGCACTTTGAGTTGGGTTCCTTGAGTTTGAGTTGTGCCTGCATGCTTACCTTTAAGCTGCCCAAGGCCCAGAAGCTTCTCACAGATAGGCTCTGCCTGCCATGCGTGTTCTTTGGCTGGGTAAGGATTGCCACTGCAGCGAGACTCTAAGCTCTGAAATTCCCTTTGTCTTCTCCCCAGTCCCTTGCGGCTTTAGGGTGTCTAACACTTGATCCCTTTAAGTCGGAGATTCCCAGATCCTGGAAAGTATTTGTATCTCACCAGGGACTTTCTGTAGTCTTTCATTCATAATGCCGGCAAGGGACAGAGATGGTCTGATAGCTTAACGCCTTGGTGGTATGAGTGGGCTGGCTGAAGACTCCGTCCTTTGCTTAATGTCACAGCACACCACAGTAGCAGTTAGTATCCTGCTCCTTCAGAGACATTGTGGCCAGTGTAAGGGCTATGGATAAATAGCTAAAGATCATTCAATTTCTTTACCCCAGTGGATTATTTGCCATTTGATAATATGTTTACCTGTGATTTGAAGCCAGTCATGAGCTTGCAGCGGTGGTATCAGAGATTGGTGTGTTGACTCTGCTCTGAAGTATCAATCACTGATGACAATGCACAAACGTTTGTGAGTGTTTCCCATGTGGCTTCAAGTTCCCCCATGAGAAGATTCTCTCATCTGTGTCCTAACCAGAAGCTAGAGCCACAGCTGCAGTGTATGGACGGTGGGCAAGGCGCACACAGCCTGCTTGAGCTTGTTTTAAATCATGAATGCATTCTAGTAGTGTTCCTGGAGACTGTGCCTGCATTTCCCTGAACATGTGGAATGACAAGTCTGTAGATTCCTTGGTTGTGCTCTGGGCAAGTGATGTCGAGTCCGAAGCATCAGAAAGGAAAGAAATGCTTGGTCCTACAACGGGAGGCTATGCCTTTGAGAGCCAGGCTTGTACACGGAGTTGAGCTTGGGACATATAATGGGAAGCTCTCGGGACATTGCAAAGATCCCCTCATCACAGCATCTCCCAGTGACTACTTTGTATGGACTTTAAAAAAAACAAGTATTTATTATTTCATGTGCATTGGTATTCTGCCTGCATTTATGTCTATGTGAAGGTATCAGATCCCCTGGAACTGGAGCTACAGACAGTTATAAGCTGTCTTGTAGGTTCTGGCAATTGAGCCTGGGTCCTCTGGAAGCGCAGCTAGTGCTCTTAACTGCTGAGCCATCCCTCTAGCCCCTGTATGGATTTCCATGATCAGTTATGAATTTACGAGAAAATTGATGTTTTGAAATATAAAAGATAGTTTAGTGAATTGACTAAATTTTCTGGACTTTGGTAGTTACTGTTGCCCGGGGGGTGGGGGTGTGGGGGGGGGTGGGGGAATCCCGTGCCTCAGGAATCCACTAGGCTTATCTTATTGAGTATAAAATGGTTACTGGTCACATCACAATGTGTTTGAATCCATCCATTTTGTCTTTGTAGGCATCAGATTTAGTGCCCACCAATAGTAGCTCTACACGTGTTCTGGGGCCCTGCTTAAACTAGTTTGTGATGGTTAAAGTCTGATATAGAAGACAAAAATCAATTTTGTTCCGTGACAAAGTAGTTGTAATTAGTCTCCCAGCAGGAGGTGCCCTGCACTGTGGGAGCACAAGGAAGAAAGTGATTGGCTCTCTTCAAAGGCTATTCTTCTATTTTTAGCAAACAGAATAGTAACCAATCTTAGTTTTCTTGGCTGTTTCAAGTGACACCGAGTTTATCTTATTTTAAATTATGTATGCCTCAGAGTGAGAGGTATGTGTGTGTGTGTGTGTGTGTGTGTGTGCGCGCGCGCACGCGCACATGCTCCTGTGTGTGTCAGTGCCCAAGGAGGCCAGAGGCTTAGGATCTGGAGAAGGACTACATACAAATTAGGTGTGAGCTGTGTGATATGGGTGGTGGCAACTGAATCCAGGTACCCTTGACCACTCACCCTCCCTGTAGCCCTGTTATTGTAAAGAGGACTTCAAAGGGACTGTAGGTGGAGTGATGGGAGTTTTATAACTGGAACTCTGCAGTTATTCTAACTGAGTTGTGAGTAGACATGGGCCATTGAAGACAGACAGGGTTGCCTTTAGAAGTCAACCTGTTCAGCTATTTTAAAAGAGAGAGATTCTTAGTCAGGGCTACTAGCACACACTTGTAATTCCAGGGTTTGGGAGGCAGAGGCAAGCAGATCCTTGTGAGTTCGAGGCCAGCCTAGTCTACACAGAGAGTTCCAGGACAACCAGAACTAAACAATGAGATCCCCATATCAAAATCAATCAAGCAGTCAATCAGTCAGTCAGTCAGTCAGTCAACCATCAATTGATGAAATAAAGAACTTAATGTAAAATGGCCAAGAGAGCACCTACCTTACCATCCTTAGGACAGGTATTAGTTTGCTTCTGGATAAATTTGGATTTCAGCCCTGCATTCTCTATGTGTCACTGCATGTCCTTGGCAGGAAGCCATGTACCCATGTTGAATTTGTTTTTCTTCTTGAAGGAAGTGATTGTGCTAAATTTGCAGGGTTGGGACAAGGAGAGGAATTGTATGTAGCAATGCCAAGACTGGTTCCTATTTAGAAAGAGCCTTTGGTACACGGTGGGTGCTGCTGCTGTATTAGGCAGCTCTACTGAGAGCCAAACTGTGTATGTCTAAGGAGTGCATACATTAGGTATGTATCTCCCCGTATCCTGCCCACCATCTCTCCTGGTGATTTGGAGCCTCTGCTCTTCCATAGAGATAGCTCATATCAGTCAGCAAAGGCTTACCACTGTCTAGGTTCCATTCCCTTTGAACAGATGGGCTGTTTGCTTCATGGATTTACTCCTCTGTTTAGTGAGTAGCTCCTCTTTCCCCGGTTCTGCATGCTGATGTTCTTGTATCTCTTTCCTCATCCTTCCAGGCTGTCATGTTTTCTTCAAGTCATAGGGCTGATGACTGCCTGTAGACTGATGACTAGCATATCTATATTTACAACCTGGTTCCCTGCCCCCCCCCCCCGCCCGGAACGATTTCTTAAGCCCTACGACAGTTGCTATGTATGGGTGTGGTGCAAATAAAGTGGGGAATCTGTTCGGTGTTTCCTGGCCTGGTGATGTTACCACCATCCATCTGGCCACTTAAACATGTCATTCATTTCAGACCTTTAAAATGTTTCTTTCCTGTTGCAGCAGCCTTCCAACATCGGTCTCACTTTCAGTCTGTCTCCTGTACATTAATTTTCTCACATTATGCTTAGAATTATTTTTTTTGAAATGAACAGATTTTACAGGGTTATGTAGCTAAGGGTAGCCTTAAACTGGGTGCCTAGTTGAGGATAGCCTTGAACTTTTGGTCTTCCTCCCTCTACCTCCCTAGTGCTGGGATTATGGCCTTGCTCTACATGCCCAGTTTATGTGATGCTCAGGATTGAACTCAGGGCTTCATGAGTGCCAGACAAGCATGGTACCAACTGAGCTACAACACTGCTCCTAACCATTTAGTTATTGATCTTTGTTTTACTCATATGTAGAAATTCGTACATTTGAGCCTTATGAATATGTGAAGTCTGAAAATACTGGTTATAAAGCACATGCTATTTTGTATTGATATCTTGTCACTACCTCATTACAATGTCCATTCCTGGCTGCAGAGGGAGCATGTTTATTCATGAATGTGTTGAGAATGCCTGAATTCTATATGATAAAAGTTGATTGAAACATATTAATCTACCTTTAATTAAAAAAAAAAAATCTGGCTGTGGAAATTGGGTTCTGTCCCTGAGTTGCGGCTGCAGCCCGTTTTGTCTCACTGAGTTACCCAGGCTGGCTTTGAAAATGCCATCCTCCTACCACAGCTAGGATTGCAACCCTGAGCCACCAATGGAATTGAACTTAAAATCCAGCTAGGCCTTCAGTGGATACCTGCGGCTGCCTAGCTTTTTTCTCTAAACCTCTGTACCTCTCAGACACAGCCGTGTGCCCTCTGTCCTTCATGCACACAACGTATCGCCAATGTTTGCAGCGTTTTTTTTTCCCCCCTTCTGTAGTGCAACTTTTCGGGGACTTATTCTTACACACTGCATCTGCCAGCTGGTCAGTGGCATGCCTAGAATATAACCCTGCCTCCCCGCCCCCGCCCCCACCCCCGCCCCCACCCCCGCCCCCACCCTCGCCCCCACCCCCGCCCTCACCCCCGCCCCCACCCTCGCCCCCGCCCCCGCCCCCGCCCTCACCCCCGCCCCCGCCCTCACCCCCGCCCCCACCCCCGCCCTCACCCCCGCCCCCACCCTCGCCCCCACCCCCGCCCCCACCCTCGCCCCCGCCCCCACCCCCGCCCCCACCCTCGCCCCCACCCTCGCCCCCACCCCCGCCCTCACCCTCGCCCCCGCCCTCACCCCCACCCTCGCCCCCGCCCTCACCCCCGCCCCCGCCCCCACCCCGCCCCCGCCCCAGTCAGACTGAAGGAGATGCTCATATATCTGTGTATGCGTCAATACCACAGGCGTGGCAATACTGACATTTTTCAGTATCATACTTTTAATTAATGTAGTCCAAGTTAGATTATATCATGTAATGACTTTGATTTACCTTCTTTTCCTGTCTTTATGGGATTGTCATGTGATACATTTGTAAGTCAGCTTAGCCTTCTTTGCTGTAGACTTTGTAATTCCTATATAATTTTAAGCACAACATTTAACAACTCAATTGGATTTACTCTTGCTAAACTAACCCATATCCCTTTAGTTATTCAGTGAATGTATTTGTTGTAATTCATGTCTCAGTAGATTTATCTGAGTGTTTACCTAAACCTGGCTACCAAACTCATTTCCACAGAAAACACATTCTCAGTTTCCCTATTTTAGGTTCTGTATCTGTAACATTAGGGAGAAAATGAGAATGTGTTAAGAAGAAGCTTGTAGGTTCTGTTTGGAAAAAGAGGGGGGAAGAAAGGAAAATCAGACAATTTCAAAAGGTAAAAGGACGGAGGTGCTGGGGTAGTCATCTTCTGATAGTTAGCTTTACCGAATTGGCACCTTTTTCATTATCACAACTTTGAAAAGATACAAACTATCTAGGGAGAAGGCTCCGGTGGTAAAGTGCCTGCAGCACAGACACAAGGACCTGGGCTCTCACGCTCAGCACCCAGGTGAGAGCTACATGGAGTGGGGTGTATGTGACCCCCACGTTGGACTGGACATCAGAGGCAGCTTAGCTGAATAGATGAGCTCCAGGTTTTGTGGGAGGAAGACAACGGACCGCTGATGTCTAGTTTCCATCTGCATGTATGCAGGCTGGCACACATGTGCAGGCAGGTACACACGTGCAGGCAGACACACACGTGCAGGCAGGCACACACATGCAGGCAGGCACACTTGTGCAGGCACTCACACATGTGCAGCCAGACACACACGTGCAGGCAGGCACACATGTGCAGGCACTCACAAATGTGCAGGCAGGTACACATGTGCAGGCAGGCATACATGTGTAGGCACTCACACATGTGCAGGCACGCACACATGTGCAGGCACTCACACATGTGCAGGCACGCACACATATGCAGGCGGGCACACATGTGCAGGCAAGCACACATGTTCAGGCTGGCACACATGTGCAGGGCAGGCATACATGTGCAGGCAGGAACACTTGTGCAGGCAGGCACACATGTGCAGGTACTCACACATGTGCGGGCACTCACATGTGCGGGCACTCACACATGTGCAGGCACACACACATGTGCAGACAGGAACACGTGTGCAGGCACACACACATGTGCATGCTCATTTGCTCACACGGGCATATCATACACATACTCCTTCCATGCACATCAAGCCCAGTGACTTCATTCTGCAGAGGACTGTGATTCCAGAGAGTGGGGAAATGCATCTCTCAGGAACAGTGGCTGGAGAATGGTTCTCATTGACGAATGTTGCACACTGTATTATTTAACCCTTTGCTTGGGAGAGAACACTTTATTAGTTCGTAGGCCACTTTGTATCTTCACAGGCTTTAGCTCAACGTAACTGACACATGGAGTGACTTTATACTTCCTGATCTTTCATTTCCAATCGTTGGTGCCATCTGATGTCTGCCTTTGAAGAGGATAGTTTCATTCCTGGGTACCTTGTGTGCCCACTGGAGTGAGTGGGCCCTTGAATGAATGTTTACTCAGCCATGACTCCAGGAATCTTGAGTATAGACCCTGAGATTTCACCACAGTGACACTGATTTGAAGAGAAAACACCCAAGTTCTTTATGAGGGGAAAATAAACCTTATAAACTTATTTTGAGATAGGGTCTCCTTTTAAACAATGATGTTTATGTATTTGTTGATATGTGTACTTGAAAGCAGGTGCCTCTAGAGGCCTGAACAGGGGATTGGATCTCATAGAACTAGATTTCCAAGCAGCTGTGAGCCCCCGATTGTGAGTGCTAGGGACCGAATGTGAGTCCTCAGACACTCACAACTCCTTACCCCTGACACAGGGTCTCTTGTAGCCCAGGCAAGTCTCTAACTGGCTGTGTAGCTGAGAGTGACTTTGAACTTCTGATCCGTAGTGCTGGGATTTGGGGCACAGGTGAGCACTCCCACCCCCACTCCCGCTTTATGCAGCTCTGGAATGATTGCCTGGGCTTCCTGCATGCTAAGCAAACATGGTTACTGAGCTACAGCCCCCCTCCCCCACCCCAAGCAAGGTGTTGTTTTTACATAAAGTCTGTTGCTGCTGAACTTTCATTGTTTTAGTGGGGGAGGGTAAGGAGGGGATGTAGGTATTTTTCTGTTTTAGAAATATATCAGAAGTTTGTGCATGTTCAGATTGGAGTATAAAGGAGAGTTTACTGATCTGAAAGATGACAGAGGTACCTGCTATGAGATGCTCAGAGGAGACTTTTTTTTTATTGGATCTTGAATTTTTCCTGTTGTTGAGAAGTGAACAATGAATCTAGTGCTATTTATTGCACACCGCTGGCATTCACGGCAGGTGCTTTGCTCTCGTAGATTCATTTCTATATTTCTGCCACTAAAGCAAAGAAAGGAAGCCGCACATAGCCAAAGTGAAAGCCACTTCAAGGAGACATTCTGAGGAGGGAGTCATGTGGTTTCATTGTAAGCGTTTTTAGATGCAAATGTGAACTGTTTTGAGATCAGGAAATTTCATTTACTACTTTCAGGATTCTGTGACCTGTTGAGTGTAACATTTGTTCTTTTAAACTAACTATGTAACCCTTCCTGAAGAAAGAGGGTGGGGAGTGGCTAGGTGTGTGGGGCCATGGTCCTGTATCCTAATGTGTCATCCAAAGCAGGCAGCTGGAGAAATTTGTTTCTCCAGGCCCAGCTGATAAACATTTCTGATTTAGCTGAAGTTGGTTTGACCAGCGTTGTGAAATGCCCTGGTTGAAGCCGTGGAGCAATCCAATGGTTGAAGTAGTTACAAGTCACAGGTATAACAGGAGAGGCACACACTCCCTGCCTGGACCCTCAGGTCTCCACATTCAAATAGCTCAGCTTCTTACTGGGCATTTCACTCTTCCTGGCTTCGTGGTGAGTAACTCAGCATGTGGGAAAATTTGTTCCCTGCTGGTGTCTGCGTGGGGCCATGTTTTCTTTTCCTCATTTTGCTCCCTGTGGCGTTTGTTTTGTGATCTTGGACCCCATTATGATTTTTTTTATAACAATATTTGTTAACCTATAGAACACAGCTTTTGGATATCTTGAGTTCTTAAGTAGGAGTGCAACTGGAATGTTTTATTGACAATCCTGGTTTTATTAATTAAGATATACTGAAACAAGGTCTTCATGGCTTGAAAAAACAAAATATACGTTACAGTTTTCCTGCTGTGGGTGTTTAGTACTGAAGTCAGGTCTTTCTTGAAATAAGCCTTTTCTTATAAGGGCACTGATTATAAGGCATGCACAACTGGACCCAGTGTGTATCATCTTATACATGAATATTTGTTCTATAGCAAGGTTGTCAAGTAAGTCTGAACCAACTAGGAATATCTCAAACAGCCAATGACCACACACTCCAGTGGATCTGCTTCTGAAGGTGGTGAGAAAAGAGATGAGAGACACTTGGGTGCCTTTTCCAAAACTGTGACTTTAATACTGGCTTAAGAGTACATTTTAAAGTAGGAGATAAGAGGCCAGTAGATCTCTTTAAATTCAAGGCTAACCTGGTCTAGTTTCGGGACAGCCAAATCAACGTGCGTGGTGAGGCCTTGACTCAAAAGGAGAGAGAAGCATTTGGGACAAGGCTCAGTGGGAGAGCGCTTGTCAGGTAACGTGGAGATTAACATAAGGAACACCTCTCTCTGGAGTCCTCTAGTGAATGCTGTGCGTGAACACATTTCACTGATTTTGCTTTATTCTGACTCAGCCTACGATGGTGGTATATTTGTACTACACTAGAAGTTTTTCTTATTGGAGCAAGACATGCCTGTGTCTCATTCAGTTACCATATTGGTTTAGAATCCATTGGACTTCTTTTTTTTTTTAAATTTTATTTTATTAATTTATTCATATTACAACTCAATGGTTATCCCCTCCCTTGTATCCTCCCATTCCTCCCTCCCTCCCATTTTCCCCTTACTCCCCTCCCCTATGACTGTGACTGAGGGGGACTTCCTCCCCCTGTATATGCTCATAGGGTATCAAGTCTCTTCTTGGTAGCCTGCTGTCCTTCCTCTGAGTGCCACCAGGCCTCCCCATCCAGGGGACGTGGTCAAATATGGGGCACCAGAGTACGTGCGAAAGTCATACCCCACTCTCCACTCAACAGATCTAGCCAATGGACAGGCCATTGGACTTTTTATACTACGTTTTATGTATGTCACTGATACTGTGTGTGTGTGTGTCTATACTGTGCTTGTGATTGAACCCAGGGCCATGTGTCTGCTAGGCAAGTGTTTTTACCACGGAGCCACATCCCCAGGCAATGGAGATAAGTTGCTTGTGTGGGTTTTGCATTCATAGTCCTCCCACCCCTGGCTTTTGAATAGTGGATTGCTGGTGTGCACCATTCCTAAGTGCTATTTTGGCTGATATTTTCCCTTTTACTCCTTTGCTGAACAGTGTATTGTTGTCCTTTTCAGGGTTTCCCACTGTGAGGTTTCGTGAATGATGGATGGGATTCTTTTCCACCATGATGGAATTATCAATGCTAATGTATATTTTAAAATGATTATGTAATTATGCTGCAGATGATGACGGTACCATCTGTTCTTATCTGAACTTCTGCCCTATGGAGAAAGTTCCAGAAGTGACATTTGCTCTTGATTATTTGGTCTCTGTCTAGTCCTCCTCAGCAACTTCAGGGATTTCTGTCCAGTGAGGAGGGAGGTGGGGGTTGGAGGAGACCCTGTCACTTGTAGACACTTGTTGCTGTGTCTTATCCACCCAGCCCTTCTGGTTGTTATGTGACCATAACCATTTTATACATTTCCCCAGGGCATAGACTGCTGGGATTTTAAGTGCCCTTTGTCTATTTCCAATCGTCTCATTTTGAACCTTAGGCGAGAGTATGGATGCGGTGAGATTATGACGCTGACAATGCTCAGTCACTTCATGTCCTTTGCGGTGAATTAGACTCATTGGCTTAAAGTTTAGTTGTTGACTTGACTGATTTGGTGTCAAGGATTTTCCCTAGTGCCCTTCCTCTTCATCCCTGAGGTAGTTCTGTGAAGTGGGTAAGATGCAAAGGCCATCAGAAGTTTGAATCAGGTAAGTTAAAGCGCTTGTTCCTGGCTACAGGGCCAATGAGCAGTGAGGCTGGGATTCAAAGCCAGAAATAAACCCTTCTTTGAAGAATTTCGTGTGTGTCTGGCAGTTAGAGGATTAGGTCAGGAGGTCTTGTGTACTTGTGAGGAGCATAATCATGACTTTCTATATTGCTTTTATTTTATTGCTCTGAAGAAGAATTTTAAAGCGACCCCCCCCCCAGACTTCACACACAGACTTTGACTATGCAGTGGCTCATATTTCCCACCATAGCAAAACTGGAGCTTGTAGCATGGCACGCAGAGGAAATGGCTAAAAGACATTATATATCTCTTGTAGGTCTTGGTAAGTAACTCATTTTTGCTAATTGATTAATAAAATGCAGATGAAATAATGAATAGAGAGCATCAACTCTGGAGACTCTGGGCTAGGAACAGTCAAGTCACTCCTGCCTAATGCATATTTACTCATTAATTTGCAGTAGTCCTATATTCTAAGATCATGTCTTCAGGTCCTAAATTACTTCTCAAAATCATATCTATTTTACATAAGATTGAAGTATTTTGCGTTGCCTTGAATTGTGGAATCTTTTCTGCCCCGTCACTTTTGGATGAGCGTCTCCTGAGACAGTCTCTCTCTTGAGGTCTTTTCAAGCAGGTTAGTGAAAGTGGCCGTAGAATCAGGCGTGGGGTCTGCCAAGGAATTGTTTTTCTCCTTGAGTTCTCATCTGGTAGAAGAGTGAGGAGCCTGTCTGAGACTCATCCCACACCTCTTCTCTCCTGTGACTCCATTACCTTGAAGGTGGATATTCCCACATGCAGGTTTTGAGGAGACATCATGCAGATCATAGCAATGGCGATTTGCATGCATTTTGGCATCAGCTACAGTATCTATTTTTTTTTATGGGCATGATTAGGCATGTTTTTGCTGGCACAGAAATGTGTGCTCTGTGAAGAAAGTGACTATTATTTACTTAACATTTAACCAGAAAGCCTAAGTATGTTCAACAGACCTCATTTGGCAAGGTCCTGAGGCCAGAGCATTGAAGGGCAAATGAAGGAAGACTGTTCTCAGTCTTAACACGGGTTGAGAGAAAGTGCCAGCCTTCTGCAGGGGGTTGGCCTCTGAATGGTCCTTGTAGTTGAGACATCTCTGTTGCAACAGCCACCTTCTGGCCACCTTGTTTTTCCTCTTTCTTCACACACAGCATTGCTGTCCAAAACACCTTTCTTTAGGCCCTTGAGTTCTGCCGTTTGTCTCTGCTGTTTTATCTTGTTTCTGTGTAAAATCAAACTCTCTCCCTCTTGTGTTTGAAGCTCCCTTTGTACAGAGCTGTTTTCATTTCCGTGCTCCCATGTGAGAGGCCAGTTCACTGCTTGTTCTTAGTGTGTTTAGTATGGACTCCCTCCTTTCCTGCCAGAAGACAGCAAATGAATTCTGCTTCTTGGTTCTATGATAAAAATTACAAACTAAAAGTGCGTTGCTGCACAGAAGGTGGAATTTATTGTCATCTGATTATTACTATATTATTATTATTATTATTATTATTATTATTATTATTATTATTATTTCTGTGTAAATACTTTGAAGCCTCAGGGCAAGAATTGCTCTGCTTGTTTATTGGCACAACAATGCATTCTAAGGCAACACCCAGCACTGAATTGACCTCATGTTTGTTTCTTTAGATACATGTATCTGGTTTCTGAACTGTGGCTTTAAAAAGAACACCACCACTACCACCAATTATAACAGCATAACTCCACCATTTAGTTGTGCCATCCCTCCCTTTATTTCAGAGTTAAAAATACATTAAAAATGAGCATGCACAGATAAATTTACCGGGAACTCTGCTACACTGGAGTTCAGCTGTATCTAAAAATTATAGGTAAGAAACATAGTTTTGGGTCACACAGCCCATCGGGTAACATAAAAGCACACCTCATATCTATTGTATTGTGATGAGTCATTTGACCAAAAATGATACAAATCAGCAAAACTTCCTCGTCATGTGAGTGAAGATAAACAGGCACACACACCCATCTTCTTCCTCTTACTTCCGTGATGCTGTACCCGTATTGGGGCTACAGCCAACCAGGCTTTTTCCATGTTCGAATAACAACCCACCAAAGACTCAAGCTTGGCGGGTAAGCTGGGGGCCCATCTGAATATTCCAGATAGGACGTTTTGTGGCTACAAATATCTGTTTCAGAATGCGATTTTCCTTAATCACATATTATTTTGAATACATTGAAATAATAAGTGAGCAGCTGTGTTTCAGTTAGTATGTTTTTGGTGACTTACAGGGAATGCTAGCTCCTTTATGCTAACATTATCTCAAATACAAACTGATGTCACAATTTGAGAAAACCTGCTCTTAATTACGAATAGCTTCTATGAGATAAGATTTGTTTCCCAAATTGTTCCTAGCATTAATGATCATTGTTCACTAAATTTTGGCTTGTTATCCTTCTCTTCTCTGGTTCCTGTGGAAACTGGGCACTAGTTGAGGGGATTTAGATACATGACATCTTCTGTGTTATGAAGGCCAGCATTTTCCTAAAAAACAAGCACTGGTTACCTTTGAGGGAAGGAGATTGCGGTAAAGAGGTTAAATGAACCTTACCTAGTACACTTGATGCTACAGACAATGTCACTTACGGTTTCCCCAGATCTACTTCATGACCCTTAGTAAGCTATTTGTTTGTATTCAAAATTAGGTTTTCTATGAAAACTTAACCCTGTAATGCTTAAGCAGTTTTCAGGAATTGATGCTATCTCATTTTTTAAAATATTATTTTTTATTTTTTACATATATATTTATATTATTATACATATATAAAATAAACTACATACAGCAAGAAGAACCATGAAGCAATCAGGAATTATATATATATTCATTCTTAGTGTTTTGGTTATTTGTGTTTGGTAACCTTTCCTATCTCTGTGAGTCTAAAACTCTGAATGTAACTCAATATCTATCATGTCTCATCTCTATCAACTTAAAACATCTATCTAGACCTAAAAACATCTTAACCCCCTATCCAAATAAGCTTAGTTGTAAAACTAACCTATTTGGTCTTCAACCCCCATCAGAGACTTGAGAAGGAATAAAATTAATTACCTGAGTAAACAGGAAGTGCTTCCAAACAGGTTAGGAGCTTCCAAATTTAAAAAAAATGACAGAGACAGTTTGCTGCCTGAACAGTCACCCATAACTCTCTATAATGTTGGAGCATCTTCTTCAGCCTTCTGGCCCCATGTATCTGACAGACATATTTGTGAGGCAGGAACTATTGAGGACTTGCTTACCCTGTCTTGGCAGAGTTTGGCCATCGATTCTGCCTACATCCAAGCTTGCCTGTTTTTAGGCAGAATTCTGTTAAGTGGTCAAAGTGAAGACATTTTGCCCAGTGGCTTGTTTGCCACATTTGAAGCCATCTCCATAAGGAGGTTCTTTGATGCTCATCATCTTCTTTGAGGTGGGCTGGGTGTTGCCAGTTAACCTGTCTTATTGTCAAAGACTCCTTAAAACAATAAAAACATCATTAAATGACATATTCTATAGGACTTTGAGGTTTTTGAAGGCCTTATCTAACTGTTTTATCTCATCTGTCTACAGAATCTGTTTAGGATTTAACCTATCTGTTACACCTAGGGTGTATATTTTTGTGATATAAATAGACTAGATAAAGCTTCCTATAAACGACTCTAAATGAATCTGAACTCAAGCTTTCGAAGCCTTTTGAGATTTCCTTTCTCTCCTTTAACATGCTCCTTGCTTAATTAAAGTGATGAACTCCTGTTAGGAACTGTGTCAGTTTCTACGATCATCTAACCTGCTACCCATTCAGACTTGATGTTTTGGGTGTGTGTGTGTTAGGCACTTTTCTTATCACTGTGGCTGAGTAGCAGAAGCATCTTAGATGAGGAAAGGCTTATTGTCACTTTCAGTTTAGTCCTTGCTGCTGGTGAAGGCAGGAAAACAGGAGTATCCTGCAGTGAGGGGAGCCTATGGTAGGACACCAAACATTGCAGTGGGGCCAAGAAGCAGAGAGTGCTGCACTGCAGTCAGTGATGGGTGTAACCTTCAGAGACCCTCCGTAGTGACCTTCTTTCATGACCTAAGCCCTACATCAAAGTTGTATACTTTCCAACTAAGCACCACCATTTGGCGGCCACATCTTCTAACGGGAGCCCATGAGGGACAGTGGACATCAGGTTGCAAAGGAGTACCTTTTGGTTTCTTGCGTTAAGTAACCTGATGTGTGGTGTAAAAATTTTGGATACTCTTGTAAAAGACTACAGGACTTGGTGTTCTAGAAACTTAGTTGGAATTAAGAGATGCTAGCACATGCTTGTGGGTGAGAGTCAACACCCACATTAAGAAAAGTTTGGCGTGGTGGTATGTAGTAGTGATCTCTGCTGTGGAGGCAGAGGCAGATGGATAACTGATGCTTGCTTGGCAGCCTAGCCTGCTAAGCCTCAGCCCAGGGCAAGGCCTTGTCTAAAATAATAGATGCCGGGTGCCTGAGGAATTTCACCCAAGTTTGCCTTCTGATCTCCAAATGCACATACATAAATGTGTACCTGTACACACACACACACACACACACACACACACACACACACACAAGCGGAGGGGAAGAGGGAGGGAGGGAGACAGGCAGGAAGGGAGGGAGGGAAAGGGGGGGCATGTGGAGAGAGAGAGAGAGACTGACTGTTTGTTAGTTTGGGTTAATTCTGAAAAGAGAAATTCTTTGCTGACAAACACTAGCTAACCAGACATTCTCTCAGTGAGCTCACCTTTAAAGCAACCCTCTCTCTTAAGTTGTCATGCACTCCTGATTTAAAAGACTTTAAACATTAGGTTGAGTGGTTGCTTGCTCAGCAGAAATAGGCCAGTGTACCTCTGGGAAGTATAGAAAACTGCACAGAATGATTTGTGAATGCGCAGAAGTCAGGATTGCCACATGGGTTATCGCTGCACATGCCGTGGCCTTATCTTCAGCTTCCAGTGGACTTAATGTTCCTATTGAGGACAGGGGAGCCTGACTGTGGACTTAGAAAACAAACATGGAACCCTAACTTAAAAATCTATTAAACTTGGATCTTTAGGTCTTAGCTTTAATGATGAAAAAAACAGCCATCTTTTTTATGCTTCTCTATCTGTTCCATATCTTTAGGCTTACTGGAATTATAAAGAGAATGAATATTATAATACTTTGTATATTCAGAGTCCTAACATATAATTTGCATTGGATACAGTGGCTAACAGATGAACGGTTCAAGATGGGTTAGGTAAGTATGATGCCTGCCTGGCTTAGCAGTTTGTCTGGGATATGAACATGCTATTAATGAAGTCATTTACTTACTTTCCTTCTAAAACATTTCATTATTCAAGGAAGGATCCATGTGTCTGTGTGTTTTTATTCATGGGAAAATAATTTTTACTTTCGAAAAGAAGTTGGGTTGTGCTCGGGGGATAGCACAGTCTGTTAACTTGCTGAGCAACAAAAAAGACTTGAGTCCGGTCTCCAGAACCCAGGTAAAAGAACAAAGTGTGGATGGCCCAAGCTTGTCATGCCAGGGCTAGGGATGTGGAGCTAGGTGAATGCATGACACTTCTTGGCCAGCAAGCAGGGCCTAATGGGTGAGTACCAGGCTAAAGACAGAATAGGGCACATGATACCTGGGGAACCACAGAGCTGTCCTTTGACATGCATGCGCGCGCACACACATACACACATATGCACACACACGAAAGAAAATAATAGGCAGATTTGCTGAGTGAGTACATGTGTGGTGCTGTCCCAGACTGTTTTTGATAGTAATCCTTTCAATACCTAGAACCGCTCTTCAAAGGTGAATATTGTTTGTGTTCCTTTTCTATAGGCAAAGGGACTGGATGGCCCAGTGGCTGTAGGTTCTAAGCTGTGATACTGGAAATCCCACCCAGTGATGAGTTTTGGAGCCCACTATGTGATTGTTCTGTAGCCCACCTTTTGCCAGACTGAAGTTCCTACTACTGAGGTCATAGGATCATCAAATAGACCATAATCCAACCACCACCACCTTCCCAACCCTGCACCAGCGTCTCCACCATCACCACCCCCACCCACACTGCCACCCCCATCGCCACCCACACTTTCACGCCCACCACCATCATCACCACGACCACCACTGCCACCAAGGTGCTGAAGAAGAAAAGAAGTTCATGTTTGTAGTTCCCTAAGGTAAAAGACCCCAGAGCATGAAACAGTGTCAAGATCAGGCCCTGTGTTTCTCTTCATAGTGAACAGTGATGGTAGTAATACATGGAGGATTAACATTACATCTCCAAGTGGGACAGACAGAGCTGTATTGTTTTGCTCCCTTTGTCTTCTGCTGAAAATTCCTAATGCACCTTACTGGGCACCTTACTGGGGGGGCGGGGGGGGGGGAGGGTGCCCTGTGAATCAATGGCTCCACTAAGCCTTTCCTCTTAAATGTTCTATGCCTTCCAGGGGCAGCGCCTGGCTTATAAGAAGTCTCTTCTTATATGAGCACATGCCAGGAGGCAGTTAAGCCTCTTCTAGACGGTAGCAATCAGTATCCAAGTGCTATTTGACACTCCAAATGATATGTAGGGAATTTTTCTATGATGTCATGCCTACATTTAATTTTGAATCTTGTATTTTAATCATGATCTTTAGGAATCTGTGTAAATCTTAAGGTTTAATAAAACAGCCTAAACCACATGAAATGCAACTAGATAAAGAGAAATGCATGCTTAGTGTTTAAGATTATGAAGAGAGGAAAATTCACTCACCTAATAAGGTTTTAGAAATATATGGAGTGGGTGGGAAAGTTGTATCTCTTGATTTATGGATTTTGTTGCTGGAAATTGCATTATTTGCTGATTTTAGGGCTGTGTGTGTGTGTGCATGCACTTGTACACCCGTGCTGGCTGCATTCCCCTGTATGGTGTTTAAGGAACGATACTTGATTTGTTTTCAGGTGACAATTTGGCTTTGTCAAACTGAATGTAGTGAAATGGACATTTGAGAAGGTTTTGGGAAGTTAGTGGTGCTTTTGAAAGAGGTGATGTGGAAGGAAGATGGGATGGACATGACGGTGAAGGTTGGGGATGAACATTGGGAAAATAGAGAAATTTCAAGACATTGGTTGGATTGAGTGAAAATCACTTTTACCCCTCCCCCCCCAAGTTTCTTCCAAAATTACATATTTGAGTCACTACTTTGATGATCTTCCTTTTTTCTTCTTCCTTATCATTGACAGCTGAAGGACAGGGAAGAAGTCTGATTTGTAGGATGCAGCAGGGTCCTAGTGCTGCCCATGTTCAAGCCACAGGCACACTAATCTGTTACTGCCTCAGATGCTCACTTACCTAGGAAATGCTTGAGATCAGCATTACATACATTTGAGAATTACATACATATGAGACCCTGGATTGATTTAATAGTTGAAGCGGCTTTTCTATCTAATTTTCTTGACAACATTTTTGCGTTTTTTTCGTGTTCTCTATATTGGTATTTACTCTTGATCTTTCCATATCTTATGTGACAAATACCCCTTTAAACTCAGGGACACATCATTGGTAGAAGCTTACCGTAGTGATCATCCAATGGAGTACCTTGTAATCTAGGTAGAGAAGCGTTGCTAATTTTGTCTAATAAACATTGGTTCTTCATAATACAAATTGAAAACAACTCTCTCATTGTAAAACCACATCAGTTTTTATTTTATTTTATTTTATTTTGTCATTAATGAGAAAAATCCAATAGGGTAATATACTCTTCCGAAGAAATTACCCTGAATCTATCAGATCTATTTACCTTAAATTTACTTGAAAGATTGAAAATATTATGAATAAATTAGGAAATACATGCAGATCCCTGTGCAGATCCCTAACATTCCCTTTAAATACCCATTCTTCTATTCTGGAATAGTAATACTATAACTACATTTGAGCTTAGATTGCTCCCCCTCTCCCCCCCTCCCCCTCCCCCCTGTCCCCCACCCCCATCCCTAGGCCAAAAGACAGCACATATTCCAGGCCTGCTGTGTAGTCAGGTGAGTTTGGGAGGTAGGTTCTATGTAGTAGAAGGAGACAGGATAGTTGAGTGTTGCATGTGGGACATACCACCCATAAGAGGAAGAAAGATCATATTTCTTTTTCTCATTGCTTTAATCTGGCCTCCTGGTTCATAGATGCGATGGCTGAAGTTCTGGCAGTCATTTTAGACCACATGAACGAGCATCTTACACTGGAGAACATAAAGTAATATAAGGTGGACAGGTAGAAGAAGTGTGGTAATGGATTTGTAGTCGTGCCATAGTAAGGCTGATAAGCTACTGTCCATTCTCTGTGTAAAATAAACTCCTGTCTTAGTTTAAAATATTATTATTCTAAGAGCTATAGTTTGCTTCCTGTATAAAAAGGCCAGTGAGCACAGTCTTTGTTGTGTAACTCGCTCCCCCATGCATAGTGCTACACCTAATGACTGACACCGGTTCTCACACGTAAATGTCAGTGGATAAAGAGACCTGGCAGAATGTTCTGTCCATTGGCGAGATCTGGGTAGGGGTTTAAAGACAGAACATTCTCCACAGTTGAGTGGAGGGTGGGATATGACTTTCTCACGTACTCTGGTGCCTCACATTTGACCATGTCCCCTGGAGGGGGAGACCTGGTGGCCCTCAGAGGAAGGACAGCAGGTTGCCAAGAAGAGACTTGATACCCTATGAGCATATACAGGGGAAGGTAATCCCCCTCAGGAACAGTCATAGGGGAGGGGAATAATGGGAAAATGGGAGGGAGGGAAGAATGGGAGGATACAAGGGATGGGATAACCATTGAGATGTAACAAAAATAAATAAATTAAAAAAAAAAAAAAAAAAAAAAAAGAGAGACCTGGCAGAATATCCAGAGGAGAAAGGGCAAGGTCCGCACTGCATCCGACTTACTGCCCATTCTCAGGAGATTATTTAACCTTCTGTAGTCTCAGTTTCCTGTTCTGCAAAACCAGTTACATTGTGCCTTAATCTGCTCTAATCAGGTATCTTAGACTGTGGTCTGGACACACCAGAAACTGTTTGCTCAAAGTTCTGAAGGTAAGAAGGCCATGATCAACCACCATGCCTGCGTGGTTGTGTTAAGGGCCCCTTCCCACAGGCATGTCTCATGTAACTGAGTGTTGGATGGAGCTGGCAGCTGAGCTCCATTGGGCCCTGTATATGAAAAAAACTAGCCCCAGTCATGACTATTCTACCCTCATGACCTGATCTTTTCCCCAAGGTCACACTTCTTTCTAGTATCATTTTGACACTTAGGTTCAATGTGAATTTTGGGGTACAAACATGAGGTGAGTATTGCATAGCTATAGGCTACTTATTTTTTTGTCATTTTGTAATTCTTCAAACAATGCAGTTTAATGATTCAGTGTTTGCATTGTGTTGCTTTTAAGCAATCTATAGGCTCAGAGTATATGGAAGTATGTGCACTGGTTACATAGAAACACCAGCCCACATTTTATAAAGAGGGTAAATATCTGCAGAGCCTGGTGTCTATGAGATTTGGGAACCAGTCCACCTTGAGTACCAAGGCACAACGATGAAGATTTATAAGGATTTGGCACAATATAGAAAAGAGCCCAATGACTCTACTTTATTTATTTATCTTTAAAGACAGGGTCTCTTATGTCCCCAAGGCTGTCATTGAGCTCTTGAGTATCTGTTTATACCTCCTGAGTGCTGGAGTTAACAGCCATGCTTAGTGAGCTAACTTAGGCATTTATTTTGTTCGTTTTATTTTTCTCTGATGCTTCTGAGTTCCTGTCAAATGATGTCCTTGTGTAGAAGAGATGCCATTGCCAGGAGAGGAAGCCTGTCAAGGACGCAAGGATAGTGAATCTCTGAGGCAGACTGAAGGAATCACTTTCAGAATAGTCATGGGGCAAAAGGGAATACAGCAAGGTGCTTGAAAGAATTCATGGGGCTTGAAAATGAGTTCTTGGGGGCTGGAAAGATGGTTTAGTGGTTAAGGGTACCGCCTGCTCTTCCAAAGGTCCTGAGTTCAATTCCCAGCAACCACATGGTGGTTCACAACCATCTATAATGTAACCTGCTTCCCTCTTTTGGCCTGCATGCAGGTAAACAAGCAGACAACACTGTATACATAATAATAAAATAAATCTTAAAAAAAAAATAAAGAAAATTAGTTCTTAGCACCTTGTCTTAATGCTTTAAGGCTTGTCTCAGGATCTTACATGGGGGCAATAGGTATTTAATGGACTCAGGTTTGTTTTTTCTTCACAAATACGCCTGCTCTACTTAAGAACAAAGCCAAGAACCACTTGGAAAAGTACAAATAAAATACATTGTGCCACGTATAGCAGTTTATAGGAAAGAGGGAAATAATCCATGTTGTTAAAGAAGGTGTAGGTTCAAAACATGGGCGGGGCTGGGTGGGGGTGGGGTAGTTCAGTAATAGAAATGGGTGGAAAGTTAGTGGTAGTTTTTCCATTTTCCTCTGTGTGGCTCAAGTGGAAATATCAAGGCAGTATCTAGTGGAGATTGCTTTTGTTCTCTGGATTGTATGCCTGCCTGTGGAGGTCATAGGGCAACCCAACTTTTCATGCCCCAGGCTCCATTTACTGGCCTGCAAGCCATGAAGCAGACAAGACTGGCCAGCAAACCCCTGGGCGGCCCACCTGTCTCTGCCACCCATCTTCTCCCAGTGCTGTGAGCTACAAGCACATGCCATCCCGCTCCTTGTTTCTTGTGTGGGTTCTGGGTACTGAACTCACGTCCTCCTGCTTTCATGGTAAGCAGAGTACTAAACGAAGCGTTCATTCCCCAACCCTTTTGCTCTCTCCACATGTATTAAGTTGGATGTGTGTCATTAAGTCATTTCCAGTAACACACAGCCAGAGGTGTTGCAGTGCCACTGTAGCTTATACCACATGAATTATTGTGAAAATTAAATTCTTTGGTAACTCGGCTGGTAATATGTACTTAATTAAAATGTGATAAATTAGAAATATTCAAGATCTTATTCTTGAAAACCAATGTGTATTGAAATGTCATTGGTCATTTTTGCCATAATTAGTGCTGAAGATTTGCAATAAAGACGCTCGCAGGTTTCTGATTACCTTTACTTTCTGGATTGTTATGGTTTTGCGTATAGAATTGAGGATGTGTTCTTGGGCATTAAATACGTCTACAATTGCAGATACCGTCTGCGTTCTCTCCCAGGTAATTGCAGACTCTGACTAGTGTTTTCTGTTGCACACAGCCAGCTCTCATCCCAGTGTCCCACTCGGTCGCAGGGCTTATAGAACATAGTGGTTGGGATCATGTCCCACTCTTGTTTTCAAATGGTTATTTGTCAGCTGGAGTTGACATTTAATTATTTGGCCCTCTTTTCTCATTATAGCCACTCAAAAGAAGTTTATTAATGTTCTAAAACATCTAAGCAACATGGGCCACTTCTGATTTTGCTCCTAATAGAAGTCAGATTAGCATTTGCTTATAATAAATTATTTTAGGAATTTGCATTTAGAGTCTTCTGAGGAGGAAGCTGTGCAGTCACTCACCTTAGACTGAGAGCACTAGGCTCAGGGTGCTACCAGCATGGAGTGAGGGTGCCACCAGCATGGAGCACTGGGCTCCATGTGCTGCTGAGGCCATTTGGAAATGACACAGGCAGGATTTGTTGTTGTTGCAAACTTAACCATGAAGTGTAAATGAAATGACAAGAAAACCACGTTAAGTTCCCATATCCGCCATTTTGAGAATGTCACCTTTACAAAGAAGGATAGTACCTTTCAGCCCTCAGGAACTGAGGCTTCTAAACCGACACCATGCTTTGGGAATAAAGCAGCTCTCTTTTTCCTCTAAGTCAAATGTTGTTGGTTTATCTCAGTGATCAGTGTTAGCCCTTTGAAAACTCAGGCCGGGCGTGGTGGCGCACGCCTTTAATCCCAGCACTCGGGAGGCAGAGGCAGGTGGATCGCTGTGAGTTCGAGGCCAGCCTGGTCTACAAAGTGAGTCCAGGACAGCCAAGGCTACACAGAGAAACCCTGTCTCGAAAAACCAGGAAAAAAAAAAAGAAAACTCAGAATTTCCTGGGATCGAAAGAGAGATGTTTGAAATAGATGTACTCTGCCCATGGGTTCTTTCTTATAGAAGATTATGGAGGCTGAGGAAATGGAAGAATTGCAGAGATCTGAGGTGAAGGATTTGGTTAGATTTCAAGGAGAGAAGGAACCAGATGAACTTGGAGTTTTATTATCATACTCTTCTTAGGGACACAAATGACTGTGTGTTTCTGGTGTCCATTTAAGCGGTGCTTGCGTGTGTTGGTGCTTGCGTGTGTTTCTTGGGTCTCTTATGGCCAGACCGTTCCCGTGTCACAGATGCTGTTTCTCTTGCATCCAGTTTCTTCTGTCTCTGATGCAGACACAGGGCTGGACTGAAAGTGCCTAAGCTCTCTCATTTCTCTTCCTTTGATGACCATTTGTCTCCTGTAGTCCTGAAGCCAGACGGTTTCTTTTTAAAACGAGTAATTAAGGCTCATTCGGAATCTTCTTCACATATGATGAGCTTAATTTTTCTAGTGACATTTTTATTAAAGGGGTGTTTAAACCCACTCCATGCTTCTCACAACCCTGTACATTAAAAGATGAATGGCCACTAAGCTGATGTAACAGTGACAATAATTAATGAAGGTTAGTTCAACAACAGTGTGAAATAGGTTACTGAATAATGTGGTTATTGCTCGTGATTGTAAAATAATTTTTTACCCTTAGGAAACTTTCTTCTTCCACATGAATTTCCTTTTATTAACTGTTTCATCATAAAACCATGTTTGAGAAGTTCTAGCTTTCTGTGTATGCCTTATACCATATTACTCAATTTCTAAATTACATAATTTACAACTGAAATGAAATTGATCTTATCCTAAAGATTCATTTTTTTTGTGTGTGTGGATTTCCTTTGTTATTTGTTTACTTCAAATCCAAATGGAGTCATATCTTGGTGAGCTGTGGTGCCTCATATTTGTAATTCCAGTTCTCAGAAGACTAAGGCAGAAATACCATGAAAAGGTCCAGGCGGGCATGAGGTGCACAGTGCATTCAGACCAGACTGGGTGTAGAATGAGACTATCTCAAAGTAACTAGATAAGTAACTAACTCTAAAGAAAACTGTATGTACTGTTTTATACCACTGAATTCCCTAATGTTCTTCCAAATTGCTTATGATTAAACAGAATAAAGTAAGAAAATACTAAGCAAAGGGTAGGTATTCATCAATGCCATTATTACTATTTCAATGTTTGATGATACATTGTGATAGGAAGTAACTGCTTTAGAACTGAATGTGAGTAGCTATATGGGGATCTTCTGTGTGTTGCCAACCCCACCTGGAGTTAAAGGGGAACTTTGGAAGGCCACATGGCCTGGCTGGCTTGCATGAAGAGTGTGTACAGAGCCCTAGCTTCGCCATCAGCAGGAAAGCACTGTCCTGGCACAGTAGCATTCCCACGGCTGCTTTGCCTCCGAATGCAGAAATGCAGCATGAACTGGGACCAGACACCTAATCAATGGCTCCATGACAGCACATGACTTCCGTTTCCTGAATTATTCACTGCTTCTTTCAGTGGGTAAGGCTAAGCTCTGAAACACGTGTGCCTGCTTATAAAGATCAAGGTAGAAAATAACAATTACATGGTCTCCTCAGTGTCTTGTCACATACAGAGCATTTAACAAAATTCAGTTATCTTCCTCAGAGACAGAGAAGAGAAAGCATATTTATATGTTGGGATATGCTAGAAGCACAAAGCAAGTGTATGGCACCATGGTTTTAGAAGTTATAAAAAAATGTAAAGTGGCCAGGCACATCCTTAGTCCTAGCACTTGGGGAGGCAGAGGCAGGCAGATCTCTGCGAGTTTGAGGCCAGTCTGATCTACAAAGCAAGTCCAGGGAAGCCAAGGCTACACAGAGAAACCCTGTCACAAAAAACAAACAAAACAAAACAAAACCCAATAACAAAAATCAAAAACAAAAACAAACCTCATGAAGTGTTCTATTGGAATTTTACTGTATGTGGACTAAAAAGAAGACAGGAAATCATAAAATGAAGAGTTATGTATTTTATTGTTTTTACTAATTAAGTGAAAACTGACTAGGAATTCTTAATTAAATTTTTTTTGTTAAGCCTGTTTTTTATAATTTTAGTCATCGCTTCAGAAATTTTTCTGTTTTCACTATTCCATTTACTGAAATTTAAGATGCTGAATTTCCAATATTCTACTTTTTAAAATACATTTTATTTAAATTTTATCTTGCCAAGAATATCTGATTGATTCTCCTTATATAAGTCAAATTTATATTAAAATAGCGTATATTAATCATTACTGGCTATTGAGAAATCCTTTTTTAAGCTTAAGACTTGTTTTTATTTTTTGTAGCATTGTGTTAATAATTAAGGATTAAAAAATCTTGGCAGTAGGAAGTAAACTTCTATGTAGAAAAACAGGAAGTTAATCATGGGGCACTTTTCTTCTTACTAATGTAAACACAACAGTAAGGATTGCAAGAGTTAACAGTACACGCCAGTGTTTCACATCAGCTGAAGTAGGTGCTAGGTGACATGCTAAGTACTTGAGTTTTCCTAATTGCTTGTAGCTGAAAAAATGCTTTTATACCGATCTTTTTGTGTGGACTGTTGAATCATTAGGCTTAAATTGATAACATGAACTTAAAAAAAAAAGTCTTTATATACATTATTTCTTTGTCAAAATTCTCTCCCTCCCCCCCTGCCTCCCCCCCCCCGTGTGTGTGTGTGTGTGTGTGTGTGTGTGTGTGTGTGTGTGTAAACCCAGTATTCCGTTACACAGTAGCAGACCCGATCTCTAAGTTGTTATGGCTCCTAAACATCCTTAGGTAAACTACAAAGTGAATCAACATTCCAGAAGTTCGTATTTCCACTGTTAAGGGGAGGAGGCCTAGGCGTCTTTAGCAAAGATGTACAAGCAGAATCCTCCTGACCGTCCTGGCAGATTCCATGCATGCATGCTTCAGCTTCTGTATTTCCAGGCAGGGCCACTCTTCCCCACCCCCACCCCAAGTAATTACTGCTCAAGTTGACCATATTGTGGAGTATTTTCCCCAAACTCTAGAACAATATGGGTCCTTAGGACTGTGAGGTCCCTCCCTTACTTGGCCCTTTGAGGTTCTGGTGTTTATATGAAATATACATCACAGCTGTTTCAGAAGCCTGCTGGCCTTCATTGTGGAAGGATTGTGTTCCTTGTATTCTATTATTTATAGGTGATTGTCAAGTGGGAAGAGTTGTCCCTCCCTAACAGCCCCTTTACAGCTGCAGCCACAGGAGGGCCCAGGGCAGCTCCAGAGCAGCTTCTTTCTGCTTCTTCTGCTTGAATAAATCATGGCTAGCAAAGGCCATGTCCTCAAGCGCGGAGAGCTCGGACAGCAAGCCAGCTGTGTTGGGCGAGCTCCTCAGAGAAGACCCAGCCTTCCTTTTGCTGGGTGATTTCCCCAAGGTAAAACGTTTACTCTTAAGCACACCTGTGTGTAGGCTAACCTTTCAGAAGGATTGCTTTATAGAATAATGAAGCTTTTATGACTATAGATTAACTTTGGCTAATTTTATCAATCAAAATAATAAGGAATTACTACATAAAATGGGATTGAAGATTGTATACTGTAGTATTGGGATGGAACTATAGCCAAGCATGCTGTAGGTACTGCTGGTGTGTAACACAAATATTTGCCTGTTACTCAACAATTTTTTTGTGTGTTATTGTTGTTCCTCATCCTAAAATCTAGGGCTGTTTTGGTGCAGGTATATTTATCTTGGAAGAAAATAATTTTTACAAATTCCACTTCCATAGTATGGAGACATTTTACTGTGAAAATATAGACAATCATGATAAATTACTTTTTAACATCACATCCCGGGCCAGACTTTTGGTGTATGGATCTTTATAATAGCACACACCAGAGTCCCTGGAACACAGAGACATGACTCATTCGAGGTGTATTGTTAAAGTGTTTTGGGACACACCCAGCAGATGAAAAGGCTCAGAACTCTAAGATGCAATTAGGAAATTCTCCCTTGATTACTCAGTTACCATTGTGCTTTCTTTATCGCTAATTATTTTTAGATAAGAGAGTCAACAGATGCGCAGTGAGGAAAGATTCGTATGAAATGGCAATTTGTGGCAACTCTACCCACAGAGTGAGAGAGTGGATAGAATTTTTTAAAATGAGAAGTTTGTAAGGCCAGTACTTCAGTTTCAGCCTTCCTGCTTTCTTTGGTCTGAGAAAAAGCTTAGGCACTGTCTGCTCAGGAGAAGGTTTCTTGAAGCAGGCAGCCAGTGTCCAAGCACATCTGCTGAGCTAGAAATGTAAGGAAAAATGGCCACTAGGGACAGTGTTCTGCAGTTGCCCTTGTGTTACCATTTCAAAGCCTTTTGAAATTAAGAGCACAATTTCTTTTTCACATAGTCAAGGCAAGTGATCTGGTCAGGGAGTTACTTTAGTTTCCGGGCATTGGTTTCTTGACCTGTGAAGGCAAAAACTCATCTTCCAACGATGACCTGTGTAGCCTCCTGGGTTTGTGCTGCAACGCGGCATTGTCAGAGTTAATTGTTTGAGTTAAAAAAAAAAAAAAACCTCCTGATACCCTGCGTCTGTTATTTAACCATCTTCCTTGTAGTGTTCTCTGTGTTTAAGTTTCTGTGGACCAGGGAAAGTGAATCCTCAACACTTGGACCCTTGCAAATGTTTGACATGGTGGAGCTTTGCTGTTATATAATTTTATTTCCCCATCAAAGGGGGGCTGGGTGTATCATGACCGCGAAGTTTGCTTTATGGTTTATAATGAAAGTAGGCTACCAAGAAGAGACTTGATGCCCTATGAGCATATACAGGAGGAGGAGGTCCCCCTCAGTCACAGTCATAGGGGAGGGGAGTAAGGGGAAAATGAGAGGGAGGGAGGAATGGGAGGATATAAAGGATGAGATAACCGTTGAGATGTAATATGAATAAATTAATAAAATATATTAAAAAAAGAAGAAAGTAGGGCAACTGGTTCTTTGTATTTGCAGTTCCGTTGGACATCTTAATGGACGACTAGTGTGCTTTGCTAAGAGACACAGGGCCTTCTTAAGAGCTCTTCCATCTCTGTTTCTGCCCCTCGGCTCTGTACCTGGAGCAGGAGCTGGTTCTTAGTCCTGGCACCTCTCTGGATGAGGAAAGGGCAGTTTGTTGCTGGCCCTTCCTTCTGCACTAGCTCTGAGAGGTGGACTCCATTTTTGTCTTGCTTATCTCTAGTATAATTCTAACGAAAGGAAACACAAATGGCTAAACAAAGCAGAGAGGAAAGGGGAACCCAGGACCCATCCTGTAATGCGGGGCCAGTCCACTCAGTCCAGCAGCCAAGGGAAGGAACTGGAGCACAGCTCACATGTTCTTTTGATTGCTTCTGCTGACATCCTCCCTCCCCCCTCCCGCCCCCCAGGTTGGAATGGATCTTTTGTGTCCTGAAAGTGAGGGTGGTGATGGGGGACAGCGCACAGATGCTTTTCCTGTAGCTCACGAGTGCAGTGCTACTGTCACTTTCATACACTTTCTCACAAGGCCTTGCCACCCTGCCCATGAGCACTGTAATTTGCGGCGTTCCCGAGGGTCCTCAGGAGTCCGTGGAGCAGGCAGGCACATTCCAGCAGTGGAGCGGTAGGTGTTCAGAACAGAGCTCTGATTCAGAAGTGAGCAGAGGCGTGGGGTGAAAGTTGGCTACTGTCTCAAGCCTCACCTGAGGCAGTATTTCTTAAATTGAAAGGGGCCTTCCCTAATTAGCTGCCCCAGTATGCAATTAAATTAATGACAGCCAGCAACTCCAGAAACACCATCCATACTGAGCCATCAAAACAACAGGATATTCCGCAGATACACAAAGGACTAATCTTGGTGTCCGTGGTCTGTGGCTTTGCCTTTTGTATCTATGGTGGATGCCTTTTGTACCCCTTCATGTCTCTTTGGCAGGCAAAATTAAACCTTTTTTTTTTTTTTTTTTTTTTTAAATAGTGCAGTGGTTCTCAACCTGTGGGGTGTGACATCTTTGGGCCTGATATCCTGCATATCAGATATTCATATGATGATTCATAACCAACCCTAGCAAAATTACAGGTATGAAGTAGGAATGA
The DNA here is from genome assembly GCF_903995435.1 of Acomys russatus. NCBI lineage: Eukaryota > Metazoa > Chordata > Mammalia > Rodentia > Muridae > Acomys > Acomys russatus. Next base: position 37,890,497 of record NC_067159.1, read on the forward strand.
AATACCTTTATGGCTGGGGGTCACCACACCACGAGGAACTGTCTTAAAGGGTGGTAGCGTTAGGAAGATTGAGAACCACTGCTCTAGTGGATGTAAGATTCACAAAACATCCATGAGTTACCTGTGCCGTTTGAGCATATCTCTTCCTCACAGCCTCCTGTGATGATTTGATCTGATTCAGGAGGCAGAGGCACAGGGATCGCTGTGAGTTCGAGGCCAGCCTGGTCTACAAAGCCAGTCCAGGACAGCCAAGGCTACACAGAGAAACTCTGTTTCAAACAAAACAAAACATCCCTCGTCCCTCCCCCCCCAAAAAAACCCCAACCAACCAAACAAACAACCAAACAAAAAAAAAACAAACGAAATGATTTGGTTTAGTCAGCAAAAAACCTGAAATTGATGAAAGACAGTATGTTGCCACCTTTTGATGAGGGAATCAGGCTTGAGAATTATGAAAAGCACCTAAGAAATTCTGAGGGTAGATGCTATTTTACAATGTTACATTGTTGGATGCTGGAAACTGTGCTTGTAAATTAAAACTTTATTATTGATATATTAGTTCTTTCTCCCCAGTCTTTGATAACCTGCTGCTTCTCACTTTTAAAGTGACATTGTCAACAAATGTTTTCATTTTTAAATAGCCTTTGATTAGGAAGTTCTGATATTCCAAGTCTTTTATCTTACTCCAAGAGTATAGAAATATAAAAAAGGGTAATTTACAATTTTCTATGCATGTTTATACTTTAAAAGAAACAGAGACTTTTTCATCAATTAGCCTAACCCCAGCTGACATCATTAAAAAGAACTATTTACAATTCATGTCTTAATTACTTGTTGGTTTTCTAGAAATCTTCAGTTCTCACTGAAAGTGACCATGATGTTTCCTTTCATATCTTTCCCTGAGGTGAAAAAGAAAGTCGTTCTATTAAAAACAAAACGAAACAAAACAAAACAACCCAAACCACTACCTCCTGTCTCATGCTCTCAGAATTCTGTAGGAAAGACACATTACTTGTTGCTCCATCTTAAAACTGTAATGAAAAATGTTTTGAGATGAGAGGGAGATTGAGCAATGCCTTTCACAGTCTCAGATACTTGGTTTTCTGTCATGATCCTTGGAGCAGCAGCTCCCTGGTGGAAATCCCACAGGATGCCCAGAGATGTTTTTAAGCCACTCCAAGCCAAGGGGATCATTTGCTCTGATTTCAGATAAGCAAATTAAATAAACAGACTGTTGCCCATGTGGGCACTGGTTTCTGCAGTCTCTTGTAAGTCTCCTCAGGTCTTTGAATGGGTCCTATTGTTTATTTATTGTGCTTTTCACAAGTGCTAATAAGTTCAGCCTTGTTTTACTAATAGCTTTCTTCTAAAGTGGCTTGACATTTCAGTTAACTGTCAATAGCCTCAATGTTTCTCCTTAAATTGGGCCAGACTGACTGGGTTGTTTAAAAGTTAGGCAGTCTCATGTAAATAGTGGCATATAAAAATAAAGAACATTTATTAGGCATTTTAAAATTTGTTTTCCTAGTTACAAAATGTAAGGTTGTGGTAGAAACTTTGCTTTTATATTTTTTCTTGTGCTAGTAAAATTAAGTAATTGAATGCATGGAAACAGCCTAAGTGTCCCTCAGTAGAAGAGTGGATAAAGAAACTGTGGTACATATACACTATGGAATACTACTCAGCTATTAAAAACAAGGAATTCCCGAAATTTGTGGATAAATGGATTGAGCTAGAAATGATCATAATGAGTGAGTTAACCCAGAAGCAGAAAGAATCAAATGGTATATACTCACTTATATCTGCATACTAGCCCAAGGGGCATGTCCCACGAAAGCCTTCACTTACCAGGAAACTGGGACAGAGGGGAAGGCATCCTATTGGGACTCTAAATGAGAGACGCATGGGAGAACAGCAAAATAAAAGGATCCAGAGGGTCCTAGAAATCTACAAGTAGAACAATATGATAGGCAGATTTGGGCCCAGGGGTCCCGCTCAAACTAAGGCACCAGCCAAGGACAATACAGGAGGTAAACTTTAAACCCCTTCCCAGATCTAGCCAATGGTCAGAATATTCTCCACAGTTGAGTGGAGAGTGTGATACGACTTTCTCACATACTCTGGTGCCTCACATTTGACCATGTCCCCTGGAGGGGGAGACCTGGTGGCACTCAGAGGAAGGACAGCAAGTAGCCAAGAAGAGACTTGATACCCTATGAGAATATATAGGGGGACGTAATCCCCCTCAGGAACAGTCATAGGGAGGAGAATAATGGGAAAATGGGGGGGGGGGGAGGAATGGGAGGATACAAGGGATGGGATAAACATTGAGATGTAACAAGAATAAATTAATAAAAAAAAAAAATGTAAAAAAAAAAAAAAAAAAAAAAAGTAATTGAATGCAGATTGAAGAACCTGTAGAATAACTTACTGGTTACAAGTTTTTAGTTAAAGCCTGCTAAATATGTGGCCATAGCTTATTTTTGAATGTAATTCTGTTTAAAGTCATAGCATGGAGAATTTAGGTGAGCAAACCTGTACTTAAGGCAGTGTTTTACTTTCAGATTTTTATTGCATTAATTTTAAAAGCCATAAATCAGAAAAAAGTCTTCATTAGTAGAAATGAAACTAAAACTGAAATTAAAGTGGAATGTTGACCTTGTACCAAGAATTAAAAATTTTCAAACCAAGGCCAGTGTCTGCACAGGAAGAGGCAGAGTTGGAGAAACAAGACCCAGTACACTGGGAACTCCACTGAAATAATTTGCCCTAACAACAGAACAGCCATTTACCATTCAGTGGACAGCCTGAAATGTTATTAGCAATGTAAGTGAAATCAAAGACAGGCGATGGAGAGAAATCCAGGGAATGATTATTAAAATATCCCGATAAAGGTGTCTGCAAGCCTGCTGACCAAGTTTAGTCCATGAAATGAGTTCAACAGAGTTAGTCACAAGAGGATACTCTTCCTTCTAGAAGACAGCACAGTCATAGGCAGGAGGGAGGCAAAGGGCTTCAGGACACTGACAAAAAGTACAGCAAGCCAGCAAACGGGTGAGATGGCTCACTAGACCAAGATATTTGTTACAAAACTTGGTAATCTTTTGGTGCCTGTACCCACATGGTTGAGGGAGAGGGCCACCCCTAGCAAATTGGCCTCTTAAACATGAGTGCATGGTATGGCACATGTTTGTGTATGCTTGTATTTGTGTGCATGCACACACATACACACAACATAAATAAGTGTATAAAACTATTTTTAAAAGGTAAGTTGGAGCTGGAAGTAATCATTCTAGAGTGAGGTAACCCAGACCCAGGAAGTCAAACAAACACTGGGTGTTCTCTCTCATATGTGGATGCTAGCTTTGAATCTTTAGGTATGTGTGTTTCAGTTGGAGCACCCACAGAAGTCAGGAAGCTATTAAGGAGCCATGGGGAGAATTTCTAGGGGTGGGATGTGGGAAAAGGGTATAATGGAACAGGAAGGGTTAAATCGAGGAGGGATGGGAAGAAGAGCAGAGGGAGGAATTTGAGGAGGGATAACTACCTATAAAGACCTTTGAAAAAGCAATACGGAAATCTTCTGAAGGTGCTGCCTAATGCATGCTCACTCACTCACTCACTCACTCACTCACTCACTCACTCACTCACTCACACCCACGGAGTTTAAATGGAGTTATCCTATAATGGTGGTGTGTGACAACAATCAGTTCCCCAGATACTGTAAGAAAGCAACAGAGAAGTCCAGTTTCTGATATGAGTCGCTTCTATTTGAGTTACTGGCCAAAGAGTGGAGTCCTGTAGACTGTCTCCATTCATAGCCATTGCGCTTGGTTGTTCTCCAGAACATGATGCTAAGACTCAGTTGCTGAAGGTGACACACACTTGAGACATAGAACATGGAGAAAGCAAGCTGGGGCTGACCTAGAAGCTTCATCCCTATTGGCTAGATTTCCTAGTGCTGGAAGAATCTCCATGTGCTCTGGGGGAAAAGAGTAGCCATAGCCTTCCCAGCTGTGAACCTCGAGAGCTACAGTAGCAGCATCCCTGGCCACATGAGCCTACTCTGTAATAGTGGCAAGGATGTAATGGACCACTCGCTTCAGATGCAAGGCCTTTTCCACAGGGTGGAATTCATCTCATGCCTGCTACTTTACACTGTGCTGTGGACTGGTTAGGTATTAAGGCCTAGGGGAGAGCCTAATATTCTGCTAAGTGGACATAGCATTAAATTAGCACCCAAGTTCTTCTCTATACACTCACAGATTAGTGTGTCCCTTAACCTTCATCTGAGAAATTTTGGGAAAAAAAAATTTGCAGTTGATGGCAATTAATAGAGGCATTCACAACTGGTTAGTGTACAGAGAATAAGAGATGGGAGTGCTAATCTCTAAATGAGATCTGTGTCACATCCCTTCCTCGTGGTTCAGGGGTCATTCAGGAATAGGGGAGCAGGAATAGAAAGCTTGTAAGAGAAGAGGTGGTGAATGTCTGCAGTCAAGCATCCCTTGCTAGGTACAACAGGGCACTGCACACATGAACTTGCAGCAGCTGTGATTGAAATCAGAAGACCTGCACATCAAACAAGACAAAATGATGGTGCGAGATGGGGTGGTATGTAGGGACCCACCCTTAGCTGACCAGCTCTCTAACTGATGGCTGCTGGGGAAGGCACAGCCAGCTTTCTTCAAGGCTGTGTCCCTCTTAAAGACTGCCTGTTGCTCTCGTGGAGGTCAGGCTCTACCCTTAGGAACACACAGGCAGCACTAGACGGGACTCAGTAGGTTTAGAGAAAAGGAGACGTTGGGAAGGAAAAGGAGACGGGGAAGCATTGGAGAGAAGGAGTAGAGGGCAGACTTGATCAAGATCCATTATATGCACGCGTGAGACTCTCAGTGCAGTGTAGCAAACACAGAGTACATCCCGTGACCCCATCTGCTTTGTAAGACACAACAGCCAGCACTGTCAGTACAGGTGCAATGTCCCGCATGGGCAGAGTAGTGCCAGCAACAGCATGTCTGTCTACTTTATTCCCCCAGGTTGTCAAATTTAAAAGGACTGTGGTAGCACATGCTGGTAAGTATATTGAGTAGCTGCGATTTTTCTATACTGTCAATAGGAATGTTAGGTAGGATTACAGTCTCTATCTCGGAGATCCTGTCCTGTTAGGAATGCCAGTACATAAAGATAACTGATAGGAACCCCTGTTAGTAAACTGTCGTTTAAAGGTGACCAAACCTCTCCCACCCCCTCTGTGGCCACACAGCTGGTTAATGGCGAGGACGCTGCTTTATTTCAGCAACATGTCAGGGAATATTTCTGGTATAAATGAATGAATAAATTGATGTCCTTTCTCTCAACTCAGGCATTTATAGACTGTACTTAAGGTTTCTTTCCTGTCAGGCAGGTAACAGATGTTCACAGGTCTGACTAGCACTGACCAGTGAAATTGCCCTTTCAAAGAAAAGTCTTGCAAGTTTTCACCATTTCACTTAAAATTGAAAGTATTGCACAAACTAAATTAAGTGGAGCTCCTGTTATAGCGAACATTTACTTATTTGCATTGTTTTGTTTTATTTTGATAATTGATGTTTGCCTTTGGTTTCATGTATGACTTTAAGACATAAATACCAGTTTTTAAGAAAAAAAATTTCAGAGGGAGAAAAGTTCCATGTAAAGTGTATACAATAATGCTCTTTTAAAGTTTGGAAGCCATTCTTATGGCTGACTAAAAGTAAAGGTTGGCTTCCTTTAGTCTACTTTAAGAGAGGCCTGAATCTTCAGTTTCTGATAACGCTGGCTGCTCCTTCACCTCTCTAACACTGGTGTAGAAGGAACTATTAGACATACTGGCTTGTGCTCACCCTAGGGTCTGTAGGATAAACGTCAGAATGTAGACGTTGAGAACAGGAAACACTGGCAGGTGTGTCTACCTTTTGACCATGCATCACAAGGCAGACAGCTAGGGAGTTTGTGTTCAAGAACTGTGTAATAATGTTACAAACCGCTCCCCCACCCCAAACCTTGTGATGTTTTAACTAAGCTTATGGTTTTGTATTGTACTCTTATTTATTTCCTTAGTGAGATGTGTTTAGCTGTGGTTGCAGGTTGGACACACCTGGATCCCATCAGGGAAAGTTGGGGGAGGCACTTGCCACAGGCTCTACAATTAAACGGGAACAGAGCCAATGTGCTTTGAAGCTGGCTCCCCGTTCCTGGTCCCTGAGCTTTTCGTATCAGGAGTATGCTCTCATTGCCGAAACCCAGTGCACATAGCTAAACTGGTCAGAGCAGAGGAGCAGCAAGAGGATCACTATAGTAAGGCTTGAAGAAACAATACCCTTCTTGGTTTTATTTAACCGCAGTTAGTATGCTAGGCTGCCAACCTTGAGTCTCTGACAGGAATGCAAGGCGCCGTCAACACCCAGATTCATGTACCTCACAAAGGGGTGAGAGAAAAAGGCAACAAACACTCCTGCCACAGTAGGGTATGTCACAATTCTCTGCCACCATCTGGATTGGTTTTTTGGGGGGGAGGGCGGGGTGGGGTGGGACTTGCTCATTAGACTCTTTCCCTAGACTGGTTACCCATTGGGTTCCTAGAAATCAGGAGCGTGGCTAATTCATCCTTGAAAGTAACAGCTGGTTTTGGAGAGAGCATACTGGGCTCTGTCACTTTCCATGAATCTGCTCTTGTTATGCTGCTGATGGCTGACCTCTACTGTGATGTTAACAGAGCATCTCCCAGGACCAGGTAGGTCATCATGCTCACGGTTAGCTTTGCCCTGTGTCTTGGGCCCATCATTAGAAATATGATTGTTTTTGTCCTTACTATGAGTTAGGCACAGTACTAAAACGAGGAATCTTTTGGTGAATCGTACTGTAACTGTAAAGAAATAGAGATGAGTAGGGAACCTGAGAATGTGGCCTCTTAAAGATTTTCCTCCCGTGATCCCTTTTTTCCTAATAAAGTTTTATGCGACCTTTGGCATAGAAGAATGTAAAATAGGTATACAAATCAAGTGTTTCCTGATATAAGAACATTCATTTTAACATAATTATTTGGTATGCATGTTATCTTACCATTTATTAAGGACAAAAATAAAGTTTCATACTGTTGAGAAGTATAAACTTTTTATTTTCATGTAACAATTAAATCTATAATTGAGACTGCAGTACAATTTTTTGGGGTTATCTGATATTTTCATTTTTAAGAGAGGACAACTTTGTGTCCAAGTATACTATAGGATGGCAAAATATTTGGAAATTATACTAACTGCTAACCAAAATTTATGTTACGAGTATTTTGTTTGTGAAAGTAAAGTCAACAACTTAAACAGTGGTTTTAAAAGCAAGCACTCTAATATATTACACCCCAAAGCCACACTAATTTGAAACTTACATCCTGTAAGGTAATAAGCAGGAAAATATTACAAGTCTTTGTTTTGCATAGTTAAACCAATATGTTTCTTTAAGAGCTGAAGACTGAATGTGTGTGTGTGTGTGTGTGTGTGTGTGTGTGTGTGTGTGTGTGTGCACGTGCACGCGCGCACACACTGCAGTTCATGGCATGCAGTAGTCTAGGGACCACACTGTTTCAAATATCACTTACTCTCCTGCGGTGTGACTGGCACTGTGCAGAGTGTGTCAGCTGTGTGTTCTGATCCAAGGCTGTGGGAATTCTTATGATACATCCCAAGCGAGTGGTGCCACATGCGTCAGGTTAATTATACTTGAATTTTAAAGTCAACTTTTGCACATTGCACATTTAGAAACCTTTTTTTTTTTTTTTTTTTTTGCCCTTGTCACTTGTCAGTGTCGTGGACAGAGGCAACTAAACTTAATGTAAATGAAGAGACAGGGCCGGGAGAGATGGCTCAGTGATTAGGAACACTTACTGCTTTTGCAGCAGGTCCATGTTTGATCCCAGCACCCACATGGCGCCTCACAACCATCTATAGCTTAGGTTCTACGGGCTCTGCCCTGCTCGTCCATGTACACACATGGCGTACAGACATACTTGCATAGAGAGTTATCACACACACACAAAAACTTCACTTTTTATTTTTTTTTTTTATTTTGAGATAGGGTTCCTCTGTGTATCCTTGGCTGTCCTGGACTTGCTTTGTAGACCAGGCTGGCCTCCCAACTCAAAAAGATCTGTCTGCCTCTGCCTCCCTGACTGCTGGGTTACAGGCATGTGTCACCATGCCCACTTTAAATAAAAAAAAAAACAACAACAAAAAAACCCCACCAAATAGTAAAAAGGTTTCATTTACTACTGTCTTTGATCCAATTATACTGTGGATTTGAAAATTTTTTAAGTTCCTAGAATGATATTGCACCCAGTTGAACATACATTAACACTTTGTAGAACTTCTGTTTAAATTTATGTTTTTGTTTGAATTCAAAACAGTGTCAATTTTTTCCCTGCAGGTACATGTTTTGAAGGTTTCACATGTTTACTAGGAGCCATTGATCAACCTTCGCTATAATTAAATCTCCTGTCTCTTGTGTGTGTGACTTTTTACTGTGTCAAATTTACTCCGGCACATACAAATGTAAGCTTTTGTACAACATATCTAAGATCTGTAGGGAGAATATGCACTTACTTGTTATTGAGTTTACCCTAAAGCAAAAATGAGAAATTTGCTTAGAAGATCATGTGATATAGTGAAAAATTATAGTTTGACTTATCTCTAAAAATTATAGTTTGACTTATCTTTAGTTTTCTCACATTACTGCTCAGCAGTAAAGTGAACCAAAGGTTGACAACCGGAGAGATGTGAGCAAGGCTAGGCTCCAGGTGAATCGCGAACCCAGATAAACAATTTGCAAATGTAGAGTGCCTGCATTTAATTACTTAAATATAGAGAAGCCTCTACGGAGCGGCCCACCCATCTTCCTTTGTGAATGAGAGACAAATAAAAATTTAAAGTGCTTTAAAGTTTTCTGCAATTGAAACTTATTTGAAAAAAAAAAACCAAAAAAACAACAACTTTTACAAGTTGCTAATTCCTACAAAGGTTTGGTTATATCTCTTATTCTATCATATTTAAATGTACATGCATGTTTTCTAAAGGTTAACAGTGTTTTCTTTATCTTAAAAGGCAGGTTCCCATTCAAAAATGTAAAACAAACCAACCAACCAAACAAACAAACCCCAAAACAAAATTTCTGTCTGTTTTCAAGTGATTTAGAAAAGAATATTCAAGGAGAAGGATGGATTCTGACGTCTTCTAGTTGGAAAGAAGTGTAGAGTCTCCTCCACTGAAATTAAAGCCGTCTGTCTACTGCTAGACTTGTGGACATGAATTCTCTTTACAGTTCTGGGATTCAAAGGCAGTACTGAGGAGGGCTCGCAGGAAGGGGGTGGGAACATCTTTAAATCATTACAGTTAATAAGTGCTTACATTGAGAAAGCTATTTGTCGATTTGCTAATTATCTAGTTGGATTTATTAGTGTTGACAGCAGCACGCTGTAACTCAGATCGCGAGGAGAGAAGTTTGAAGGGAAGTAATCAAAGCAAAGGAATGGCTTGCTTTCCTTCTGTCTAGACTTGGTCTTAAGTCGTGAGCACTGTCACGAGCTTCTGAATGAGGGTCTCTACTTTCCCAAAAGAAAAGTTCAGGAGATATTATTTCAATTTTTTGATGTCTTAAGACATGCTTGCTCCTATCTTGGAGGGATTCTTTTTTTTTTGTTTTTTTTTTTTTTGAGTGTTGTGAGATATCAGAAACACAGGGACTACATTAGAGTCCTTTCAGAGTCTAAGAATTTACTGACTTAATAAAATCATCTTCATCATTCTAATTAATTGCTACTACTCTAGGATTTATTATTAATCGCTACTAACTCTAGGATCACACCTTACACCTAGCATACTAAATCTACCTCTACCTATCTTCCTACCTACATATTATATATGTAGGTCATAGGATGATTATAAAGGGCTGAGAAGACAGTGCTAGGAAAACTAGTAGAAATGCAGGGAGACTGTGGTGTTGAAATAGATTCCTAGCCAACTGGAGGTCTTTAGAGGGGCACAGCTGCGCCTGTGCCTGCTGTAGAGTCACAGATTGGAGCCAAGCTGCACAGCTCAGTCTAAGGTAGAAAGTCAGGACTGTGTCCAGACCAGTGGGTGGTTGAATACATGGTCCACATGGGTGAACAGGATGATGGGCAGATGACAGCAATTTGAGTAGGCATGTCAACAGTGGGACGAAGCCAAGCTGAAGCCCCCAGACAGCTGAGTTCTCTGCCTGTTGGTTCTTTGCACACATACTGCATGACAAGATGACATGTTGCCCAGGGCCATCACCGTTGCAGTACTAAGTGTTCACTTATGGGGTCCAGATGAGACAATTCTATCATTTTCTTCATCTGTTCTGTGGAAAAGGTTCTCATGACTCTAATTTTAATACACCCATATGCCTCTCTGGTCTCAGTTCACTACAATGAATTGGTAAAGTCCCCTTCCACTCCCAGGAGTAAGTAACTTGTCAGTCTTCGCTGTGTGGGTAGAGCTGGGCAGATGGTGCTGTTCACGAAACCACCCAGATGCACAACTATCCTGCATTCCCCTAAATGCAGGGGAAGCCTACTTGGAAATGGTGTTTCCAACAACACGGAGTCATTTAGGATAGGGCAAGGCTTGACCTCAACAGTGAACTTTATGTTGTAAAACTTAACAAAGCAGATTCTTTTTTGAGAAAGCCCATTCGGTTGACCACTCATACAGCTGGTTAAGCTACTAGAAAGAGTGGATATTCCTTCAGACAAGCAGCCTCCTGTCTTAATTACCTGCCTGTTGTGACCATTGTCCATGTGTGTATGCAGATCACCCTCAAATATATTTTGTATTCTGAGACCCCGAGATGAGTTTTAATGCTTGTCCCTCCATGGTTTCCAAGACAGGAATTGGGGTGGTGTGGGCAGCAGCTGCTGTCATTTTCAGTTGGGTCAAAGTACAGTGAGTAGGGACCAGAGATACTTGCTAAGTATCTTACAGCACACAGGAAAGTGACACAACACAGATTCATCAGGCCCATGCAACAGTACAGGAATCAGGAAGCCCTTCCCTTGGTGAAGCCTTGGTGAAGGCTCCCTCCTTTCCTCTTTGCCATGTTTCTTGTATTTTTTAACAACGACCACAGTCACGAAGAAGACTTAGGGACTGTAGTAGTATAACAGGGTCTTATATGTGTCTACCAATGAAATAAATGATCTAATTAGCTACAGATGAGACATAGCGTCTATTTAGCACTTAGAGATACATTTATAATAGTAAAGTACTCTTGGGGAAAACATAAGAAGTTGGACAAAATATACTGCTATAAGGGACTTTACTAAAACTCATGTGGTTCGTGGCCATTCGTAATTGGGTGTCGTGTCGATAGTAGCCTATACTAACGTCACAATAGAAAAGGTCCACGGACTCTTCTTTGTAAGTAAGCGCTCTTACCCTATATGGTGCTTCGTCTTACCTCTCCTCTCTCTCCCCTTTACTGCCTCCTTGGAAACCACTGTGCTTTGCCACCTCGTTTTATAGGGCATCTTTAAGATGTGTCTGTCCCTCAGGTCGTTATAATTGTGACCGATGAGCTAGGGAAATGTATGACTGTTCTATCTCCATTGCTTTGATAGGCAAGCTTTAAAAATGTTTTCATTTCCCGTACATGTCTAGACTGCCTCGGGTGCTTGCCAGACTTATTGCTTCTTTTGGGGAATACAGTCGTTGCCCTTGCCCTCATGAAACAGGAGGGACAGAAGATAAATCAACAAACACAATAATAGCAAACCTGTAGGGATACCTAAAACTAATGGGGTTCAAAGGTTCTATGGAGGGGTGGTGGTGGAGATGGAGGATTGCTAACCTGTGAATGGAGTCACATCCCTCTCAGTGTGAGTATATTCACAAGTTGGGACAGCTATGTCCTCCTGGTGCTGAGGATAAGCAGGAATGTGCTAGAGTAGGAAAAAGCCCAGGTGACTACGTCCCATAGATAGGCTTGTTATTCCTTGAGGAGCCTGCCGAATGCTTGCCTCCCGAGCTTGCCTCCACCCAGTGCGCCCTCCACCTGTGCTGAGTTTAGCAGTCAGTCATTGCTGTTACTGGGGAGGGAGGCACAGGAAGGTTCAGAGGTTGTGCTTACTTTGTTGGGTGGTGCTAGGAGGCAACGGAGAAAATTAGTGTAGTGGATAACAGTCCACGGAACAGAAGGCCATGGTGCCCATCCTCTTTGCTCTCAGCCCCAGGATGCACTTTTTCAGAGGCCACCTGGTAAGTGTGGGTTGGTTCCAGCTTCTGTGCCAACATCACCAATCACACATTTTCAAAAGAGCATAGTACCAAAATTGTAACCTAACATTTTCAAACAATGCATGAGATTTGGACAGGATGGCCAGTGGGCTGATTCTTTTTTTTCCAAACATAATTGAAAGCCTATAAATACATATTGTATAAAAGGTTTGAAAATTTATAAATAATATTGTATATGAGATTATCTTTTTGGAAAAAAAAACTGCTTCATAAAATTAGAGGCAGTCGTCACTGGAGACCACCATTTTTCTTTCCTTTAAGCTGATGGCCACCAACTCTCAAGACTAAAATTTCCTTCAAGAACATGTGACCCCTCCCCCACCCCATGGGTTGTTTTTGCTTATTAGCTTTGATATTCATTACTTGTCCTAAAATTCAAAGGTGTACTTAGCACTATTTGGTTCATATGTCTTTTTGAACTTAAATAAGTTGACAACAGTCTGATTATGGTATATTGTGGCAGTAGGAATTCTATCCTTAAGCCATTGCTGTGGTGTAGTGGTGCCTGTATATCATGCCCAAATAGGCAGCTCTGTGAGAACTCCTGTTAGTGAAAGCAAAGCAGGGACCCAGAAAGGAGAGCTTGCTTAGAGGCCACGTATCTCTATGCTCTCAGAGAGACACAGGTACTGAAGGAATGTGTGGATTTGCGCTTGGTTGAGCTTCAAGTTGTCAGAACTGATAAGAAAAATAAGGACTTTCTCAGAACACAGTGAATCTTAATGAGAGCCACAAATAAAAAGCATTTATGATCTATTCCCAGAGTTTGAATACAAAACACTCATAAAATAACTTAATAAACACTTCTAGAGGAGGTAGGCTAAAATTCTTGGAAGCCAATAAAGAATTACTGAGTACATTTTTGCCTTCACAGATCTTAGAGCCTTTTAATGAAGAGAAAATGTACACTCTGGGGCTATTTATGTCTTAGGATAATAACTTGATACCATCTGTGAGTCTAGAGGAGGTGAGTAAAGTCACAGACCATTCCAAAGATCTAACATAATTATCCTGCCCATCACATCACCACAGTCTACACATTACCTCGTTCAATAACCATTATCCTGTATTTGCTACTGGAAGCATGTCCTCTCTCATTTTCCTCGCCTTTTGAAATGTCCTTGAGGATTACTGTCTTATCACGGTTATTCTCAAGGCTGCTGAACAGTGGCTGGGCGAATGACTGCATGGAGTAATAGATGCATACTGTGTAAACCAGACAGAGGTATGCATGTGGATTGACAGCAGAGGACAAGGCCCATTATTAGTAAAAGCCATATTGGATAATGGAGAAAATAGTCTAGTGCATGTACAATAGGATACTACTTGCAAGTTTGGTATATTAGGAAGAGTTAAATTTATATAACAGATGAGAATGTATGGAAATGCAGACCCATCAGGTTACCGAATAGAGTGGGTGAAATTATAATGTACAAAATAATATCTCAGTATTCTGAAGAAATAGTCCCCAGGAGAACTCCCATTAGTGGAAGCAAAGCATAAAATTTCCTCAACCTGTATGGGGCTGACTTAGTTGATTCAGTGCCTCATAAGTCACTAAGTAGCTCAGCATGTTACATAGATATTGGGTGTGGTTTGGATCTGTCCAGTAGCACAAGCTGTACTGGTCATTCTGCTCTCTTGGGCCCCACTTTCCTTCTCACCATAGCTCTGTTCTCATGGCACAATGGCTTTGGGAGCCACAAGCCTTCCAGTCACACTTCTGTATGATAGAGCTTGCCTGCTCTTAAGGCAATTGGAGGACTACGTTAAGGATTTGGTTTCTGCTGGTCTGTCCTCATCCCATAAGGCACCGTCTTCTGAGTGCCTCTTCTGGGCACTGTAGATGGGACACAACTGACCCTCCTGCATCTCCTACCTCATGCTGGCCCTTTCATTGTTTCTTCCTGTGTTCTTCTTAGTGATGCGTAAAACCTTCTACCATGCCTTGTACTTTAACAGTGGAAGGTCTGGCTTTGTTGGAAGAAAGCCTCCTGTGTGAGCACATTTCTGCCTGTTTTTATACTTCCCTATCCTTAATAAATGTAGGTATTCAGTAAATGTGTATTGACATGAAGAAAGAATAAAGATACTGTTCTATACTGTCTCGCACTTACACTCATGCAGACGCACATAGATTCAGCACATAAAAAAGAAGGTGGTACTCTGACAGGCAGTATGACTGAGACATGGCTGTGGGGGCAGAAACTTGGGAGGGGTGGTGAGTGCACCTCAGATTTATGGTTACCCCCAGCAGAGACAAATAGTCTCCAAAGTAAATGCCTGGGACTGTACCAAGTGTGGGTGACAAAAAGAGTCAAGAGATAGCAAATAAGCTCTTCCTACCAGGGTGTCTTAGGACGCATCAAATAGAAATACTGGTATAGATTGTCCTTTCCTGAGATTCCTTTGCTACCTACCATTTCTTTTTGGCAAGTATAATAGATTTTTGTTGACTTTTGTCACCCCCCCCCCTTTTTTTTTTTAAATTTTCGGTTGTCCACATGCCATGCATAGTGTTGGCAGTATGCTTTTGGACCACTGAGGAATAGCTGGTACTTTCCTAGCATCGGGCTGGCTTTCTTACACCAGCCCAGCAGCATAGTCTTAGGGTAAGCGAGCCCATTTCATTGCTGGGCATTCTCAGCCTTTACAGAGGCATTTGGCCTTACCCCTTGTTTCTGGTTACCTGCAACTGGTAGGTAGTTGAGAGCTGACAGGGTAGGTAGTGATGCTGCTGAGGTTAATTTATGTAGGTATCACACGTTGCCTGAAGAAGAGATTCCCTGCAGTTGTGTTATGAGAACATAGCTAATGACGGGGGAAGATTAGTTGTTGTTGTTTTTGTTTTTTTTAAGTGAGAAGTTTTAAAGATGCACATATGTATACAGATGTTTGCTCATGTGAAAGAAGAGGCATACACAAAGGTAAAGTTGCCACATACAGACTAGCTTGAGCAGCCAGAAGAATGTTGATTTTCCTTTATATTCTGGAAGATAAATATTTCAATTTTATCTAAGGATACATACATACATACATACATACATACATACATACATACATATATATGTGTATGTATGTGTGTGCGTGTGTGTGTGTGTGTGTGTGTGTGTGTGTGTGTGTGTGTGTGTGTGTTTGTCTGTCTGTCTGTGTGTATTTGGATTCTAAAAAGTTTTTAAAAAGTTAAAATTTTGACTCGGGCCAGGGACATGAGTCCACAGGTACTTGCTCTGGCTGCCTATCCTAGTGGCCTGAGTGTGACTCCTGGGACGTGTGCTGGAACAAGAGAAGTACCTCCTGCAGGCCATCCTTTCATTTCTACAGGGACCACAGCATCTCCTCCCTTCTTCAAAAATGTTCAACAAGAACTAAAGACATCAGCTCCATCACTGTTGTGATTCCACAGTAACTGCAGGACATTCTTGCTTTTTCCGTCTCAGTATTACAAACTCAGCAGTCCAGTCCCTAAAAATGTTTGTAACTTTTGATTCACTGGCCCACCTGAGAATTAATCATGAAGAAACTGCTCAATTGAGAAAAAAGGGAACTATACTATAGGAAGTTAATGATTGCACGTTTTAAGCTACCATAGGAGAGAGATAAAAGGAAAAATTCTCACTAACCAAGAATAGTATACTGAAAATCATGGTAGTGTTACTTCCAAGCAAGAGTGAGTTCAATTAAGTCTGTAAGAGGGCAGACTTGAAAGAAGTAAATGGGTGAATAAATAGCTCTTAAACTTGGGGGATATTATGGAA
Organism: Acomys russatus; assembly: GCF_903995435.1. NCBI lineage: Eukaryota > Metazoa > Chordata > Mammalia > Rodentia > Muridae > Acomys > Acomys russatus. Next base: position 37,906,578 of record NC_067159.1, read on the forward strand.
TTCAGTGTTTGAAATAATTGTGACATAGGGTCCAAATAGTAATGTTGATGTCAGATGTCAGATGACACACCAGTCAGAACTGTGTCAGCAAACTCTAGCTACAGCTGTGGGGCCCTCTTGTGTTTTAAGGGAAAGGGAAGGAAGCTGGGAACTTGGTGTACATTTTACACTTAAAGCTGTTTTGTTGTAAATTTCATTTTACATTTATCGTGCCTTTTATTAAAGTTGGCATTGTGTATACAGAGGATTTACAGGTATCTAAAGCAGATCAGTTGCTTGTTTTCAGTTGACTCTGACAGGTAAGCCCTGGAGAGTAACAGGGGGATCTTCACTGTAGGATTCCCATCCTGCTTCTGAGTGGAGGACATGCCTCAGATACAGTGGGGAAGGATGGAGACCCAGTAGACATTGCAGTGTGTGTATTTGTGTGTATTTGTGTGTGTGTGTGTGTGTGTGTGTGTGTGTGTGTGTGTGCACGCGCGTGTGCTTTCTGCTTTTAAACACTGCCTAAACAGGTTATTTCTATCCTCAGAACAGTGTATAAACAGTTTTTTGGGGGGAGAATCTAAAATATTTAGACAGCTGCTTCCTTTACTTTTAAAAAAATACACAATATTTTTTACTGTTGCAGTGATATGGTCCTACTGTTCTGTTAGCATGCTTGTTTCTGCTCCTGGTAGCACTGTTTTGATTTCAAGCCAACTCTCTCATCCAATCATTGTTATTTATGAATTTGGTTGAATATAAAACTTTAAAACATTTGGAAACAAAGATTTTTATTATTTTCCATTGCATTTGTAGTGACAGCACTGAATGCAGAATCTATTTTGTCTCAGTGAAATGAATGGCTCTCTTGTATAAGCTGAACCTTACAGCAAAATGATGGATGCTATTCACCTGTGACACTGCAGTGCCTAAGAACGTTCTCGCTTTGGCATTTCTGTTGTTTTATGGGCTTATTAATTTGCGTTGTCAGAGCAGGGTGATGCAGCAGCCCCCGTGGTGGTCTGTATCCTTGCATTCCAGTCTTCTGGGGTGAGGGCCGGCTTCACTATGGCTGCAACATATGATTTGTCTTCTCTGGGTGCCTTCGGCTCCTATTTTTAAAACATGTTCACTTTGGTTGCTGCCATAATTTTGTGCTAGCAGGGCAAAGGGCTTCTTGAAGGTCTTGAGAGGTCTCCTCCACCTGCCTGCCTTCCATTTTGGGGGTTAGGGAAGGAAGAACTGAACTGTAAGGTGCAGGAAATGGGCTAAGACTTCCTTTTCATTTGGAGCTTTTGAAATTGCATGGTAGTGGAGTTAGCAGCCTTAGACCAGCATTGAAGCGTCCATGTTTGCCTTTGGACCAACTTACTGGAGAGTCATTAAGGTATTTTCCCCACATCAATTTTAGAAAGGTTAACTAGTGGAAAACTAGCTCCTATTAGGTTTCTTTTCGTGTGCCATGTGGCCCATATATTTTGGAACACAGAAAAACAATTCTCTGCATGTCCTAAATTGTAATGGTGAGGATCTCTTTTGCCCTGGATGGGGGATGATGGTTAATCTTTAATGCGAGTAAGTGCGGAACCTGGCTCCCTGGGGCTGAACCTGGCTTAGCAGTTCCTGGAGCTGGGTTGTTTTTTTTAAAAATGGGAAGGAAAGGCTTTGCCACAGTGGTGAATGCTTTCAAAGCAAGAGCTCTGTCAAGACCTCGATACTACTTCTTTCTTAAGCCCTTTCTGAGCTCTCTGTTTTCCTTGTCAGACAGTGCTTCATGTGCACAGTAAAAGGTTTATAGTCACATAGAAAAATGAGTGTCAGTTTTCAGATTTGTTTTCTAATGTTTTAAAGCATAATCAAGGATTTAAGGCCACTGACCATTTCAAAGCTTTTAAACTTTGCTAAATCTACATAAATTGGCTTGTTTGAGAAATGAAGTAGATTTGAGAATAGCTTTTCATTTAATATTTCCACATCAAGTGTTTTGTAAACATTTTCCTGAAAATACTATTTTTTTCCTCTTAAGAAAAGTGACATACTAAGATGAGACGCAGAGAGCCACACACAAACCTTCCACCCTGCATGTGTTTTCTGCCGGGAGAAAAGTTGTCTCTTCAAAGTCTGAAGTTTCAAGTCCCAGCTGTTGAAAACTGATTCCTGACTGCTGCTCATGCAGTCTCTCTCCTGTGGGAGGTTGAATCCTGCCACAGGTGACAGCTGACCTACTTTCCCAGACCTTGTTAAAGAACCAGGCTACTTCTACACCCCCCAAACCCTCACCCCAGCTGCCGAAGCTTGGTGTTTTATGGCTTTGCTTTAACCAGTATGTTTCAGTGTAATGATTAAGATAAGTCCTGGCAAAATTTGAACACACACAGTAGCCAGGATTGGTATTTAAGGTTCCATGCTGAGGTGAAGCCATGGTTGGCACATCCATCAGAATGTGATGACAGAGTCCCTTCAGTGACACTGACAAGCTTTTGTTTTGTGCTCAGTGTCCCACGTGTTGTTAAATAACGTAACCCATAATGTCCGTTCCTTAGATGGAATGGTTTCCTATCTTCTTGGTAACTTTTCAGTAGAGTACATAAATCCAGGTGCAAACTTTCTATTTATTTATTTATTTATTTATTTAACGGGTTTTGGAGAAAAGGTTTCTCTGTTTAACAGTCCTGGCTGTCTTGGATGTGCTTTTGTAGAGCAGGATGACCTCGAACTCACAGAGATCCACCTGCCTCCGCCCCTTAGTGCGGGGATTAAAGGCATGTGCCACCACACCTGGCCCAGGTGCAAACTTTCATGATCTAAATAATTTGTGATTCTGTCCCTGGAGTATGCAAGTATTTTCAATGGGAGACATTTCTAAGGAAAACCTCTTCCAGGACTGTGGCTGGCTTCTGTGTCCATTGGCCTTGAGAGGGATGTATTTACCGCTTCTACCATGCTTCCTCCAAAGAGTAGGTCCTCTCGCAGTGCAGTGTAGGTATTTGGAATGATACCAGTTTCTTTTCTTTCTTTCTTTCTTTTCTTTCTTTTCTTTTCTTTTTTTTTTTTTTTTTTTTTTTTTTTTTTTTTTTTTTTTTTTTTTTTTGCTTTTATTGTGGCCAGAACCTTTGTGGGCTGCCTGCAGGTTCTTGGTCTGTGCTCCCTGGGCCTGCCTTGTGATGACTCAGTCCTCACTGACTGATAGTGTGAGTCAGGGCTGCAGCCCCTGGCGAGTTCAGCACCTCCCCTTGTGAGCTTGTGGTCAGAACTAAGCATTTTAGAGAGGTATTCCCCAAGACAAGTGGGAAAGCTTGGCACTTGGTTTCCTGCTACAGCTCTCTGTAAGACAATGTAAGTGACACTCTTGGTCATTGAGAGAGAAGGAAAAGGAAGTCATTTTGGCTAATTCTTTGAAGTGTGTAGCTTTGGTGGTTTGTTTTGTTTTGAGCTTTGGAGAACTGGTTTGAATGACATGGTAGGATGGGAAAATCCTTGCTAGTTTAGAAGTAAAAAAAAAAAAAATAACTGCACATAAAGAGGTAATGTACACTTAGAACTGTTGTGAGCTGCTCACTAACTGGTCATATTAGAGGCAAATCTGTAAGGGGCAGGGACAGTATGATTGATTGACCTTTAATGGAAGGGGCTTTGAGAAGGTCATCAACTCATTCTTGACATGTTTGACTTTATGTAAAGAAGTAAAATATAAGGCCACCTTCAAGAGAATTCTTTATATCAGATTAACATTGTGTGGATTTTGAACTCTGTGTTTTGACAGGAAGAGACTTGTGGGTCCTATGCCTGGTAGATGATTACAGAGCGTGTCTGAGACATGCAGTGAGTACAGGCAGTCTCAGGACCCCCGTGTGCAGTTCTAGGTTTGTGTACATAGCCCCTTTTCTTTATTTTCTTGCTTTTTGTGGTTAAGAATAACTTGTTGCTTTATGAAGCTGCTGAATGAACACATCTTACACATTTCATCAGGTTGGAATCTATTGATGAATAGGTGTGACATTTCAGTCCACATGTTTTAAATGATGGTTGGTTACTGTTAGTTTAAAAGGCACTGGATAAAGACAAACCTTCATACCCTTGTCACTTTGCAAAACCAACCAACCAACCAACCAAACCAGCCAACTTCAGCTCTCCAGATCCCAACGTATACTGATGACTGATCATGTAGAGGGGTTGAACATAAAAGTCTTAGGGAAAATAGGACAATAAAAATGTACTTGCCAGCTCCCTAATTGAAAAGTGCAGAATGTTTCGGTGCCTTTTAGATATGGGGGCTGTGGCACTGGACACAGTGGAAACCACAGCAAATGCACCTTAGAAAACAGTGGAAAAAAGAACAGGGGCAATGGGGAGAGGTAGGAGTCTGCACAGTACTGCTTTGTCATTTGTGTAACTGGGATTCGCAGTTAGTGTGGATATTGTGTTTTACTTGATGTCTTATTTATCTTGTGTTAAATAGCCCATTAAATCAAATTGAATTGTTATTGAGAAGCAATGCTGCCTACAAGTTTCTGGTTCGTAATATCTTTATGTTCTCTAAGAAAGTAAGAAATTGAATTTAGAGTCTTTTCACCCTTTTAAAGCCTTGATTTTAGGACCCAAGAAGAATCTAGGAGTGATGTGAATACTATTTTGAAATTTTAAAGTACCCACCATTACAACTTAGATCTGTGGGTGTGCCCAGACATAACCATACACGATTCTAGAAAGGTACCTTCATGCCTCCTAATTTAAGACTGTTAAGGACAAGAACATACAACAAAAAGCAGACACATGTAAGTACCTGACAGGATATAATCACGTCAGTGCTTGGGCTGGCCTGCATGGTGGCCAGTTTGCCCTCTGCAACTGAGAACACCTGGAATATGGTTCACCCAACATAGGAACTGAGTTTTACCTTTCACTTGGTTTCAGTCAGCTTCAGTGTAAAATTTTTAGTGTAAGGAATCTTAGGAGTAACTAAGCTATCAGTCTTGGACAGTATAAGGAGCGATGAGGCTCTGAGCCTGTTTTCAGGTCTTCACTGATGGGCTCCTTGGATTTGCAGGGAGCAGTAGCCTATCTTCGTCTATGGTTCGGTCTAGTGTTGCCCCATCACTCCATCAGCTCCTGATTTGGTTGGGGAGTTTCTGTGTACATACTCGAGTGTGTGTGACCTTTTTCAAGGAAGAAGGAAGTGTGAGGCAGGCAGTAGTCTGAACAGTTGTCTACCGCATTACTTAAAGCAAATGTTGTTTCCCCTGAAATGCATTGATTTTTCTAGATTTCAAAAGCTCTGTTAATTTCTTTGTATTATGCTCAGATTAACTTTTTTTTTTCCTATTACAAGTGTAAGGTAATTCTAGTTTATGTGGAGTGAATTTATATTAGTAAAGTCAAACATTTGAAAAACCACTGTTTTGAAATTTGAATCTTCTTAGCTTTTTGTTTTGAATAAATTGATGATTCTAAAAGTTTGTGACAAATCTGGGTGCTATAGTTACCTTTGCCCATCTTACAGTGAAAAACATCTGCTCTAAGAAGGCAGTGACTTTTGGCCATTTTTGTCACTATCATAATAACAGTTTCTCCAGTAGTGCCTTTGTCTGTAGCAGGAGCTCAATTAATAAATACCGAGAGAAAGACTTTGTGAGGTTTAGTTCTGTGATGGTTTTACACTTTAATTCGGTTCCAGGAACTGAGAGCCGGAAAGGGTTTCATGCATTTTCTCCTTCGGGTTTCCCTTTGGTGGCGGTGGTGGTTGCGAAGGCAGTCCTAGGTCTTTAAAGGAAAATTCCCACCCTGTGCCTTTTTTCATCTGCAGCTGCCTCTGAGCGAATTGCTCATCCCAGCTTCTTCTTGGAGTGAGCTTCTCCTCCTCCTCTGAGCTTCCCTTGGCTCTTCCCTCTTCAGCTTGGCTTCTGTTCATGGAGCTTAGTTCTGTTTCCTGACCTCACAGAGCTAGCCCTTTTTATAGTAAAAAGCTTGTAGTGATGTCACCAGCTCAGCTGGCTTCAATCAGCTTGCTCAGTGGAAGCTGGGGAAAGGCTCTGCAAGTTATCTTTTGCCTGGCCAGACCCGTTCTGACCCCAAATAGCACGGGCAGTTGACAGCATTAACTATTCATCAGCCATCGCAGGTCTTCACTCACAGGGATGCAAATAGGACATGAAGGTGCCCTGAGGAGCAGCATCAGCAGGTGTAAGCTGCTTTCTTTTTCCTTTCTTGCTGCCCTGTTTCCACAATGGCCACTTTCTAGAGCAACATCCCAGAACCTTTGTAAAGCTATCCACCCCCACCAGCACCCGCATCCCTGACAGGTTTGCTTTTGTTTTTGTTAGTTTGTATGTTTTGTTTTGTTTTGTTCTGCTTGTAAAATGAAATTGAATTATGATTTTTTTTTCCTTGTGGCTGCATGTTGCTCTCTCCATTTTTAACCTTTCTCACTTGGCTTGAATTCTGGATCTCATCAATTAATCTTGGATTTCCCACATGATGGTGTTTTCATGTTAAAATATTAAACTTATCTTAGAGAGAAGGTACTTGGTTTAGGATTCACTTGCAGGGATCTCTGCTCTCAAGCCTATAGTTATGAGGCTTGTAAAAAAGTAAGACCTATTGATTACATATTTTGTTCGATTTTGTATTTTTAGAACATATTTCAGATTGGAAAATGGCTTTATTGGGAACTGTAGTTTTAATAAATTGACTATTTGTGGAAACATTCAAGCATAGAGTACAGTATTTGTGAAGATTGTAGATGATCCATCAAAACTCTGAAAATTCTGACAGAGTAGTTTGTTCCTGGATAATGTTTAAAGGGATGGTAGGGATTTGTAAATGGCAGGGGATAGGCAGGATAGGATGCTTATGGCCAGGGTGCCTGTCTAGCTTACTCCCAAAACAGGGATGCTTTGGAGAGGAAGATATGCAGGCCTAAAATGCTACTGCCTATGTACACGCAACCCGTGACATTGCTAACACCCATCAGAGTTAGAAGCATGCTCCGCTAAATTGCAGGCTTTATTTTGCTTGCTCACTTATTTTATTAATTAATTGATTGATTACCTATTTATTTATGGTTGATATTGAGAACACAAGGGAATTCTCTTCTTCCTGGATGGCATTAATGGTCTGTCTGGAGGCTACCACTGTTCCTGTGTGAGATCTCAGGGAACAGAAGGGCTGCTCCTCAGTTTTTTGCTGGGTAAAGTGCTTAGCCACAGCAGGCAGGCAGGTGTTGGAGGAAGTGCTCCACATTCACAGGGTGGAGAGAGCACGATGTAGAAGTGCTATCAGTGGGCTGACAAGGCAGAGACATCCTGAAAACAGTATTCTTAAATGTAGCTTTTGTGGCTGTAAATATTTACGCGGATTATTTGACAACTCCGTATATGTATACAGTGAAATGATCAAATTGGGATAATTGGAAAATAATCTTTAACACAAATTGAAATGTTTTTAATTTTAATTCATCACATCAGAGGCTTATGTAATGTTATGTGGCTGCACTAAATATGTTCTCCAGACTTTGAACTGTTCTGAAGGTCTTGGCAAGGTTTTTACTTATTGATTATTTGTATGTTTACCTGTATAATTAAGAAGTGGATCTCTCATGTATAAATAAAGAACATTCTCTATGCTACTGGTTCACATCGAGGCTTGGAGAATAATATTTGGAGTTACACTGGATTTAAGACAAGCCAAGATGACCCTCTGAAGGTTGGGAGGACGTCCTGCCAGATGACAGTGCAGTCACTTTCTCAGTCTGTGAATCATTGCTTTGGGTTTCTCTGGAATTCCTGTTTAAGGAGAACGGTGTGAGTCACTGATTGATACAGACAGAACTTGGGCACCCTTGAAGCCCCAACAAGTAGAAATGGGAGCACCCGCTTAGAGGCTTTCCCATGGCAAGCTTTTGGTGAATATTGTTTATTTGATTTGCCTGAGTGTTTTCACTAGAACGTGATGAGAGCATCAAGTGCTCACTTACCGGTTTAGTTCATTGCAGGTGAGCTGTCCTAATTTCCAAGGCTGTGTTTGTCTTCCCTTTAAATATAGTTTCTCTTTCTCACATCCAAACACTTCACCTTCCCTTCTCCCTCTTCCTTCCTTCCTTCCTTCCTTCCTTCCTTCCTTCCCTCCCTCCCTCCCTCCTTCCTTCCTTCCCTCCCTCCCTCCCTCTCTCTCCTCCTTTCTTTTTTTCTTTTCTGTGACACCTGTGTAGTATGTGCTGACTATGTGCAGATGCACAAATGACGAGGCAGTCAGAGAAAAACCTCAAGTCCTCACCTTGCCTTCCACCTTGCTAGAGGCAAGGCTTCTTTGTTCTTTGCCACTTCATCCATGGCCTCTGCCTGGCTAGTGGGCTTGCCAGCTTCTGGGGATTTTCCTGTCTGGGCTTCCTCTCCCCATAGGGACCCTGCGACTACAGATGGATGCTACTGATCCCAGTTTTTATGTGCATTCTGGGGGTTTAATTAAGGTCCATATCCCTGTGTGGCAAGTGCTTTACTCACTAGGCCATCTCCTACGTTCTTCTTTGATTGAACAGGAATGGATCGCATGCGTGTGAATTGAAATAATAGAAATTTTCATGAGGATAAAAGAACCACTAGAAACTTTTACATCCCAGGGTACATAAATATCCATAACCAAATGCAAATGAAAGAGAAAGTCTCTTTAAAATTATAGTATCTTTAACAAATGAAGCTAGCTTTGTCACTGAAAACTAAACAAAAACAAAACAAACTCCTTTGCTTAAAATTTACCAAATTGAGTTAAGTTTCTGCAAAAAGCCCTGCTGAAATTTCACAGCAGTTTCATTTGTAATTGACAGTATGTGGAAATGGCCAAGGCCATGCATTTATACAATCACATACTATTCAGAGGGAAAAAATAACGAGTGCTTAAGCTTTATGAAGAGTTTTAGAAATCTGAAATGCCTGATGCAGGGTGAGAGGAGCCAGTCTGCAGAGGCTGGTCACCAGGTGGCTCCAGCTGGGTGGCTGATCACCCCATGGCTCCAGCTGGGTAGCATTCTGCAGAAGGACACCAGTGATAGTAAAGAGATCAGTGACTCCCAGAAGATGGGGACAGATCCCTCCGCTTCTAGTCTGTGGGTCTTGAAGACGCTTCATAACTGTATTATTGTTCATTTTAATTTTGTTACATGCTTGACATTTCATGCTACAGAGGCCAGAGGGAACCCTTTCAGGAAGGTAGTGTTCTCTCATTTAAATTATAAGGCTTCATTACTTCTCTATGGAAGCTGAGGAACAGGTGAGTGTAAGCTTTGAAGAGAGAGTCTTAACATCCCAGCAAAGAAAGTTTCACGGAATTTAAGACACAGAGAACAGAGTGTACTGTCCTTTGCATCTTGTTTTACAGTATAGCATCTTTGTCTAAAGTATCTTGCTTTGTCAGACTCTGGGTAGGTTTGGAATAAAGGTGAATTTTAGTTGTATCTTCAGTAATATTAAGTGAAAATAAGTGGTTGCTTTTCCCATATGAGCCTCTTATATCAAAGACATTGTGGATGTAGTTTTCTAATGACTTATCTTTGGTAGAAATTTGTTCCTGTGTTTCCCTCACACTTCTGTCTTTTTTGGTAGTGTTCTACAGAAGGTAGTATGCTGTTTGAGCCTTTCTTTCTATCTAGAATTCAAGAAAAGGCCGATGTGTGAAAGTCTTGGCCCCTCCAGGAACTGTTGGGGAACTTGGTGGCAGGTTTTTAGGTCATTGGAGCATGCCCTCAAGGGAGGTAAAGGGAGTCTTACCTCTTCTTTTCTCTCTGTTGCCTTGTCATAAGATGATTGGATTTACTCTATTATCATGTGGTATGTTGAGATAGGGTCCTATGATGCAGTTAATTCTCCATGGATTGAGACCTCTGAAGTTATGAGTCAGCATAAACCTTTTGTCTTTGTAAGTTGATTTGTCTCAACTATTTGTTAGAGTAATGGAACACTAGGCTAGCACACCTGTCATAATTCTTTAGAAAAATCTAGGAGCCTTTGGTCAACATAAAGGTATTCTTTGCTACTGGAGTATATGCTGGTAAGTAGGAGGGTTCTGAGAAATAATGAAGCTGATGAGAAAATAGCTTCAGAGATAAAGCATTCACATTATGCTAAATTATTAAGCTTTATAGTCCAGTCACCAAAAATGATTATTTGATTTTGAACTTGTGAACAGCTGTACACTTAGGAAATAGCATGTTTTTCTTACTTAAAATATTTTTATTTTAGCCTGAAGTAGTGCTAGATTTTACTAAGATGATGCCTCTGTTGCTTTCATGTGTCCATATACCCTACAACACAACTCAAAAAAGGAACGGTTTATTTCAGCTCATGGTTTTGGAGGGTTTTAGTCTGCCATGGTGGAGAATCCATGGTAATGCTCAGAGCCATGGGAGCATGAGGAAGAAGCGGTTGACATCAGAGTTGGGAAGCAAGCAGAGCGCCTGGTGAGAACTAAACTTGGGTACCACCTGCAGAGGCCTCTACTGAACCATTTCCTTCAGCCTGTACCTCTGGAAGGTCCCATGGCCTTTGGAAATAGTGCCACCAGCTTGGGAATTGGTGTTGAAGACATGAACCAGTTGGGGGACAGATCGAATTCAAACCGCAAAAGATGTAATACCTTCGGCCATTATTTCTGAAATAATTTTTTAAATTCACTCCTTTATTGAAAGATAGGGATAAATAGATAATTGGTATAGTTAGATGATAAGACAGACAGACAGACAGACACAGATAGACAGAAATCTTAGGTTTGAAGAGGCTGAGTAAGACTCCATATTTAAAATACCTATGTGAGTTATCTTATAAAATGAGCAGTTTTAATCGTTTTCCCGTATTAGATTAAATGTAAAAAAATATATTAATTCTCTAAGTTGAGAGTAGTAGAAATCTTTATTTAGTAGCAGGGATGTTACAAAATAAATCTTGACTTAAAAAGTAACAGAAAAAATATTTTTAAAACAGTAATATACAGTACACTTTATGTCATCTGGAGAGTGCTAATGAAGATTTGTGGTACCCTCTCACTTTGAACTGGGCATGATCTTAAAGTCTGATGCTACTCTGAAGCCTGACAGATGCTATTTTGGAGTTCTGTTTTCTTTCTACTCAGCTGTTCAGCTCTTCATTCCTACCTGAGAACAGTTCGCTCGCTGTTTGCCTCTTTCAAGCAACTCCCTTGCCCTAAGGAAAGTTTCAAAAGCATTTGGGTTGCAGGGTACTTTTCTATAAATAATCAGATATGTTGTGAGCAGGCAGCAGTCCAGCAGCTTTGATACTGTCTACTGAGGAAGAGTATTTTTGTTTAGGAAACATTTACATAGCCCTTGCTCTGTGCCTGGCACTGTTTTCTAGTGCTTTACAGACATTAACTTGTGTAATCTTATTGGACAATGTTATTATACACGATAAGCAAAGGAAGAAATTGAGGCACAAAGAAAAGGTGAGGACATGTATAAATGGGGGATGCGGAGCCGTAGAGTAGAGCCCAGCTTGACTGACTTCTTCCTGGTCAATTACTTCTGAGCACAGTGAAGGATTGCTACTAAAGACAAACTTGGCACTGGTCAGTGATGCTCTTTGGGGTTGCTACTAATAGACAGGTGAACTTGGAATGCTTACCTATTGTCTTGTACATTGTCTCATACACCTTGTATATTGTAAAGCGAAGCATTAAGTCTCTGAAGGCCACCTAGATTTTAATGCAGATCTGGTTTTTACATCCTGACCGCCATTTAGTTGTAATTACTTGTAATTCTAGGCAACGGAAGCAATAGTGAGCAGTTACAGGAGAAAGGAAGAAGATGCATGTAGCAGGCGAAGTCGAAGAGAAGGCATTCAATAAGTAGGGTGATGTGTCAGTCACTGTAATTAGAGAGGCCAAACTAGAATTCTCACAACTGAGGAGAAACACCTGCCTATTGGATTCTTAGTATCATCAAGGAGAGTAAGTCCTATATCCGCATGGGAGTGGCAAAACCAATATCCTTACCTCCCTTGCAGTTGGGATCAGTATGTTGGGTAGGCCTGGAATAAATTAGGTCTAGAAATAATAACAAAGAATGACATCATTCTCAGTTAACTGACTGTATTGGCTACCCTGCTCTTCGATTATCAAGAATGACTAAGACAAGGTATTTCAGACTTAAAGAGATGATTTATGTCAAGAAATAGCCCAGATGTTTGGTAGCATGTGTGCTGTTTATGTGTGTGAGTGTCAGTTTTTCCACTTCCTTTATCTTAACCCACATTCTTGGCTGAGATTGCTTGGGCCAGAGCTCTTGAGAAGTTTTAAGACACAGTAGGAAGCTGTCCGCTTCTAAGGGTGCTGACTCCTGCAGCAAGGAAGACAACAGATATCTGAAGCTAGCAGGGGTGTGGGTGCGGGTGAGTGGAGGGGGGATTGGGGGTGATGGCGGTCCTCTTCCAATCATAAACAAACTCAAGATGAAGTCACCAAGAGACTGTGATGGGGAGCTTTGGGTTAGAAGAATTAGTCTTGGTTTAAAGCAGTTTTGGCTATATTCTTTACCAGGCTTATGGAGAAGACAGTTTGAAAGGCTTCTTTTTTACTTTGCACTCCTTTGTTTAACCTGGAGGTGACATTGGTGACATTGTTTATGCTTCAAGTCTGTAATTCCACCACTGATTTGTGGCGTGCATCTGGGAAACGGGTAGCTCACACTTGCAATAATGGCCACCACTGAGAAGTTTCTATGGACTGAGTCAAAGAATCTCTGAAAGATTTTTAACTATGCTAGACACAACTTTCTAGCAAAGTGAGGATCGCTGGTCTTCCTCACAAGCTGTCGGGAGAGAAAGTGGTGGGTTTTCATAATTGGTGTGTGGAACATGCAGAGTCCTATAATGGAAAGTCAGGATTTGAGCAGATGGGTGGGATTGTTGGTATTTGGAGGGTAGAGGCGTGTGCCCTGGCCTGAGTCAACTGCTGTCCCTGATTCTGGCAGCCACTCCATCTGTGCAATGCAAATGCTTGCTCACATTGTATCTGATGTTTATTATATAATATGAAGTACATTATAACATATAATATTAATATACCAGCAATATAGTGTTTTAAGAAGAAGACAGGTTGAGGTATTTAAAAATAAATAGGGTCTGTGACAAACTCCATAGGACCATAAATCTTTCTGTTTTGGATAGAGTCAGAACTTTGCATTTCATATGATGCAGAGGTTCAGCCAAAATTATTAGAATTGATTTTTACATGTAGTCTGTAGAATAAGTTTTAGAATTTTATGTAGCCATAGTTTATTTCATTACTTTTGGGGGAGAAACTTAAAACAAAAAACAAAAAACAAAAAAACCATGGTTCATTGGAATGTCAATAGTAGTGATACTAGAATTAAAAAATGGATCCTTTTAATTGTAAAAACATGAATGAGTTCAGGACTGGCCCAGTCAACTTGTAAGTGAAGAAATAAATGCTCCTTAAGTTAAGCAAAATAAGTATAAATCGGACAGGTTCTTATTGTTGTTAATGATGTTCTATTTGAAAAGAACCTTTAGTATCCTTTTGTTAATAGCATGATGCATCTCTAATAATTGATAGACACTTGTTTTGTGTCACTAGGCATATTTTGGTGGGCTTAGGTATTCTACAGTGATGGCCATTTTTTGTGTCTCATAGCTGAGAGGAAGCTTAGTTTTCTGAAAGTGTTTCTCTGTGTTGATTGGTAGGCTAGTAGACTGAGATGCATATTTATGGCTCTTGATGGCGGTCTCCCTTTCCCATGGTGCTTTGGTTGGGGGTGCTGTGTACCTTGGATGCACCATCAGTAGTTACCATGGTTGCTTTTGGTAGCAAGGGTCTAGTTGCTTTGGTGCATATGTGAGATTGCAAAGGTGCTGCAAAGCTGAGCAGCTTTCTGTTCTCTATGGCCTCTGGTCAACTGCCGCTGTCACTCAGTACTTCTCAGTGTTTCTGACTGCAGAGCAGTGGAGTGTGCTGTCAACACCACTTTAATGTTAGATGCACTTATCTCCATTCGTGGGCACTCTTCCTAAGAATGAATCCCCCACAACCAGCACCATGCTTTGGAGCTTGCCATGGGAAAAATGAATGTTTATGAGTCCAGACAAAACTATAGAGTCTGAGCCAGGCATAGTGGCGCACACTTGTAATCCCAGCACTCGGGAGGCAGAGGCAAGTGGATCACTGTGAGTTCGAGGCCAGCCTGGTCTACAAAGTGAGTCCAGGACAGCTAAAATGACACAGAGAAACCTTGTCTCAAAAAACTTAAAAATAAATAAATATATGTATATATATATAGTGTGACCTGGTGGCTCATCCTGTTGGAGGATGTCTATTGGGTAGGATCATGCGAAGATAAAAGTTCAAGGCCTGACTGCATTGTTTCTAACAACCCGAGGAATAGTTATTATCTCTAATACTAATTTTTCTTAGATTTTTTTTTTTATCCTGTAGCAATTTAAACACAGACACACACACACAGACACACAACACAGACACACAGATGCACACAGATGGTCATATAGACGCACACACACACAGATAGACACATACACAGGCACACACAGAGACACAGACATACACACATAGGCACACACACACACAAACACACACATATACACACCACATACACACACATCTCTTGACGTGCCCTTATGTGCTTTTCTTTTCTTGTCTTTCGACTCAGGGATTATTTCTTTAAGAAGGCCCTTGAGTGATTACTGCTGAATAATTGTTTTTGTCATATGTGTGTATGATAGGGGGCAGAAGGAGACAGACAGATACACAGAGAGTGAATTCAAATAATAAGTATTTAATTATTTGAGTTCTAGAATGCAAGTCAGAACCGAGTAGATTTTTAAAAGGCAGTTTGAGCTCCTATTATGAAAACCTTGTATAACAAACAGAGCCATTTAGGTGATTTGTAAATGTGGAGCTAGTGAGGGTAGGGGCATGGTCACTGTTTTAAACTTCCACAAGATTATTGTCTTCTCCAGGGTAGAGGTTAAATTATAGTCTAAGTGGCAAGCAAACACTTGTTAGAATTCAGTTCACTGGCACCAAGAGAAAGAATTCATAAAGGTGCAGCCGGGCATGGTGGCGCACACCTTTAATCCCAGCACTCAGGGAGGCAGAGGCTGACAGATCTCTGTGAGTTCAAGGCCAGCCTGGTCTACAAAGGAAGTCCAAGACATCCAGGGCTACACAGAGAAACCCTGTGTAGAGAAGCAAAACAAAAGCAAAAACAAAAAAAAAACAACAAGAAAAAACCCAACAAAACAAAACAACAACAACAGCGGAATAATAAAGGTGGAAATGCCTACTATTTGGTAGACATAGAAACCGTACTCATGAGGTGACAGAATGGGATGGGTCCTGTGTGACCCAGTTAATCGTGTAATGGAAAAAGTTGTGGTCTAGAGATGTTAGGACTTGGGACACACATTTCTACAAAGCAGAGATGGCTCAATAAGTAAACAAGGAGGTGTGGTGCTGGGCGGGAGCTGAGGACTTAGATCCAATTGAGCAGTCTTCTGGTTAAAGAGAGGAAAATTAATCGTATGAATTAAGGTGTTGTGGAGGAATTGGGTTGGGAGAAGATACTTCTTTTTCTCTTTTATGGAGTGCAACAGGGATTTGAATGTATGAGGAAACACTTTAGGAACTTTACAGCAGACGGCTTCCATTCCTTTGACATCTAGGCAGGCACACAGTCTGCACTGAAAGGTCACAAAGAAATGAAAGACTAATTTTTTTTTTTTTTTTTTTTGCTACTGCTCTTCTATAATGTTCATAGTTTTCTTTGTAGCTGAACAAATAGTTTATGCATCTAGGCAGCTAATATGTAGCAAGAAATCTTGAGAGCCAACTTTGTTAAAAGCACTACATGCCAACATCAGGTTCATAAGCAACATAGATGTGGAATTATGATACTGCCATTGGCTTTTCTCCATAGCTATACAAGGAAGACATACTGAATGGGCAGTGTCTTTTACTTTGGGTTTATAAATAGTGGGATATGCATGGCTAATATGTAAATGGCATTGTTTGAACAAATGTAAACAATATGCAGTTAGGTTTATTATGGGGCCTGAAAAGTTGAGATTTTTATTATTTTTAGTTGATGACTAGTTTGGTGTAGTATAATTGTGTTTTCTGTCTCATTTGTAGCTCTTTGTAGGTATTGAAAGCTACAGTGCTATCTTAGCAGGGAATGGCTTTGCATGTGTTAGTATTACAGCCTGTGGCTCCCTAGCACACTTCTTTCCCAGTGGAGGAAACCCATGAATCACTGTCTGCCACCTTAGTAATGTCACTGTGGAGAGGTGGCAGAGTTTTGCCTCCTGTTCTTGGGTTTCTTGCACCAGTGATGTACTGGGCAGGTATTTTTGTAGAAAAAGAGAGCAATGTCTCCTTCTCTTTTCCTGATTGAAAATAGGCTACTGAGAGTGTAAAGTGAATAAATAAATTAATGGCAAAAAAAATAAAAAGAAAGAAAGAAAGAAAGAAAGAAAAAAGAAAAGAAAACAGGCTACTTTGAATTTATAGTTTTTGTTTTTCTTCATATTGATTTTTAATTCAGGAAAGTGAGTATATCCCTGAAAAGGAGCCAATTATTTATTTATTTTTTTTCAGCTAAAAAGTAAAAAAAAAAAAAAGTCTCATACAAGTTAATAGCAATATAAATTACATGGATATTACGTTGGAAAAAATCATAGTCAGTGACCTGTGATTATATTATCCTGGTACAATTAATAATTCATCTTGTCTTTGATTTTATAAATGATTTACTTTATTTTTAATTATGTGTATGTGCCTCTATGTGAGTATTTACAAGTGAGCACAGGTTCCCGTGGGGGCGAATGGTGCTGAATCCCTGGAGCTGGGTTTAAGGCCATCATGAACTCTCTCTTGTTGCTGTTCTGCAGCACACATGGGTCAGGCACCCTTGGGGGTAATAGGTGCTGAATCCCTGGAGCTGCATTAAAGCGTCGAGAGCTGCCTGATGTCGCTGTTGGGAACATCATGCGGGTCCTCTGCAAGAGCAGCGAGTGTTCTTCGCTGCTCAGCTGACCCGCCAGCCTCTGTAGACTCCATTTTTTAATATTTTAAATAATTTTGTTAGACTGTACTTTACTTTTGCTAATATTATAAGCAAGTACTAATATTCAGAGGCATTACATATTGGTGTTAAAATAAATATCCAAGTAGAATTTAAATAGCCAAAAGGACTAATCATCTATTTTATAGGTATTGTTTTTATTTAGAATCATATATTGGCATTATGAGCAATTATATTCTGGTAAATTATTACAAGTATAAATTATACGCAAACAATTTTTCTCAGTAAATATTTATTCCTATAAAAATACTTTAAAAACTTCTTACTTTACAGCTCAGATTCTAGTTAGATAAATTTAATAGAGCTTGCTGTTTTCAAGGGTGAACATGAGTCAAATTATGGGACCTTAAATTATTAGGCACATCAGTTATTTGTATGCAGCATGATCTACTGTTGCTATGTGAAGATCATTGCCATGTTTATGCCTTTGGGAACATGTTACTTCATGACCTGTAGCTCGGTAATCTTGTGTGACAGACGCTCAATACAGCTCCTCCCTACTTGAGAGCCCAGCACCACCTTCATCCTCAATGCCTTTCTCTCTGATAATAGACTCTTTTCAGTAAAGTTTCATTGCAGTTGAAGTGTTGGTTCCTGTCAGGCTACTCCCATAATGAGCTTGGCATGGTGGTAACTCTTAACACACGTGCTAAATTAGAATGCTAATTTTCTTTCCTGAAAGGAGGTGTTTATGACTTATTTTAAAATATGGTATCAGTATATGCATTTCCTAGTTTTGGATATTAGCGTCTATTAAAAAAAAGTCCCTTTGAGTCTCACCGGTTGAGTATAGCAGCCAGCAAAATCCCCCTGCAGGCCTGTTCCTGTCACTTGCAAGCTTGTTTATGGGTCACTGAGTTTGGCTGAAATGTTCTGTCTCAAACTTTTTTATACTTTTACTTTCTATCAAATGTGTTGCTAGGATGTTTTGTTACACCAGGCCTCCCATTTTCTTCACTTTGTTGCTAGCCTTAACTTTTTCTTGAGGCTTTCTATGCCACTCTTAGTAACAGGTTTGCATTTTTATCCTGAAACTGAAGTTGGTATAAATTTAGCTAATAATACTATAATGCTAAGTGAGTGAGGTGAGACAAAGTGATGTCTGTAACGTGTTAGTTACACTGTTGAGCAGCCAGGACTGTATCAGAGTTTAATAATGCTGATGTTGAGAATGTGCTTTTCTTATAAGTCTGCATTCAATGTGGGAATAGTAAAGATAGAGCAATGCATGCAACCATTTCTGTCTTAACTTTTTCCTCTTAAAAGTCATTGGTGACTTTATATATTGCAGTAGTTTAACAAAAATAAAAGAATAGCTGCTACTGAACTATGAAACAGAGTTTTGTTGAAAAATGGAGTAGGGACAGTTAAGAAGTTCTTAAAAAAAAGGGGGGGGGGAGGTGAGATTATTGCCTGCAGTTACACATAAGGCAGTTGGTAAGAAAACGAACTTGAAAGTAAAATTGTTTGAGTCTATGCAGGTCATCCTGGCACGGGCACAGGCACGGTGTGGTGTTCTCATTCCTCTCCTGTGGGTCTACAAACCTCCCTATAGCAGGACAGCATTTCTCTGTGGCTGACAATACTCCATTGTGCATAGAACACTTTTTTAAAAATCCTTCCACCAGTCCATATTTTATCCATTGAATATATGCTAGTAATAATGAGAAGTAGTTACTGAAAATGGAGTGTCTCTTTCCGTAAGTAGAACTCGTGGCAGGGCTTACTGCAAGGCTGGGCGCTCTTCTGACTCTTGCCTGGTCTCCACCCTGGTACCACACACCGCACCATCAAGCCTGTCTTTGGTTTGTAGGTAAACTACCAGCACTGTTTGTCTCCGTTTCGTTCTTTTGTGTCAGGCTCAGTGCGTTCCATTTGGTTTGAGACGGTATGCGTATCTTGTCAATCATGTGGCTTTCACTTGCTGTGTCGTTTGACTGTGGAATTTATCCACGCCTTTCATTCAGCTTCTCCCTCAGTGTTGACAAAAAAACAGAGGTGAGTGAGCAAGAGCTTACTGTTGATAATTATTTGTGTTTCTAAGTGATTCATGTTTCCTTTTCCACTACCTGAGTCACCATGCATCAAAAAGCAGTTTCATTTCTTTCTTTTTTTCCTTTTCTTTCTTTCTTTCTTTTTTTTAATTTGAGTCTTCTGCATAGTAATCATAGCACTTGGTGTTCCGTTTGGATTAATATAATAGAAAAACTCAAAATATGGGTATTTTTGCATATCTGGAACATAAAAAGTATACACTAATGTGTTACTGCATATGGCTAATGCTTTGTAACAACAAAAAAAGAAGGCTTATGGGAAAGAATAATAGTTTAAAATTTTCGGTTCCTTTGAACTGTCCTTTTAAACATTGGGGTGAGAGTACCTCTAGTTTAGGAATTATTTGGCCTACATAGAATTATAAACAGTTTTTATTAGATTCCAGAGTGAGAATAAGATTTTGCACAGACTTGACTTTTCACAACTTCTTATCAGTAATGGCATCTGCAGTCCGAACCCCACTGTGTCCTCTCTGCCCCCTTCTCCCCATATTCACTTCAGCCACCTTGCCTGCCTCACTCCTACAGCACTGCAGCCTGCCCCCTCATGTAGCACATACACTTGCAGACCTTTCTCGCTGATGCAATGAGATGCTTGTTCCCTGGCAGAATTTAACAGGTTATCGTGGGAACTGACATTGCGATGTCACCTGTGTACCTGCACTTACAGTATCTTGATCAGTATTGAGGCCGGGGGCAAAGGTCAGCTCAGTCAGTGCATGAGCTTTGTGTGTTTTTCTGTCTGTTGTATGCGGATGGGTCACCGGCTTCCAGAAGCATGGTGTAGTTCATGAAGAGAGTTCAAGGGGACCTTCCTGCCCATGACTCAGGAATCATTTCAGGTTTTGTTTATATCAGTTCTTGTTTAAAGTAAAAAACCAATACTTCAGAACTAAAGAATTGTTCTTTCTAATTTAGTAATCAAATATAAATCATACACGCGCGCGCACACACACACACACACACACAGATACACTCTATACATACGTGAGAGAGACAGAGACAGACACCAATCCAGGAGCTTTACTCTATACATAAAAGGCATAAAAAAGAGCCATGATTTATTTGATTTACTCTGCAAAAGAAGGACTTGATGAGATTATGTGACCTGCACTTATTTTTTCTGTTTCTTTTATGATCCGGATACCACAGCACAGCTGCCAGTCATTGTGAATCGCAGTAACACAGTAATTGAGGTTCTACTGTGGAAGGGTAGCCTTGTGTGGAGATGGCCAGCGATGGTGTTGGACAGTTAAAGCTCTGTCCTGTCTATCTCTGTCCCCTCAACTGTCTAATCTAGTGGCATGTGAAGAGTGCCTAGGAAGAAAGAATTTGAATAGCATTTCTGTATTTCCACTGTGCCTGGAAGAAATGTTTGCATGTCACATAAAGAACACAGCATAAAGAATTAAATAGTGACATGAGATAGAAGGTAATGGTGCTAAATGGATTTTCCCCCATAAGAACAAAGGAATGGGGAATTCAGTGAGTGAATCTGTTGGTCTGGAAAGATGCTTCTAGTGGCAACTGGGGAGCTTTGACGAGTGTGTGTGTGTGTGTGTGTGTGTGTGTCTGTGTGTGTGTCTGTGTGTGTGTGTCTGTATATTGATATTTTAAAATTAATTATGGTGAAAACAAAAAACCAGAGACTTATAGGTGATATCAGAGTCTGGTGGTCCAAACTGCCCTGACAGACAGTTCCCTTCTTTGAGGAAGCAGGGCATCTTCCTTGTGAATCCAATATTAAGAAGCTGTCTATTGCCTGAGTAAGGTGTACTGTGCATTGTAATACCAAGGATCCAAGTGCCTTGGAAGCCTAGGCCCCATACCCAGAAATTCTGATTTAATTTTAATCTGAGGTTGAGTCAAGAATGTTGTTAGTATAAGCTCTTTGGGTATTTTGAGAGCTTAGGCAGAGTCAAGGGCCACGCGATGGTTGAATATTTGTAAGACTAAAGATTTCTGAGATGGACTGCATGCTACAGATTCCTCGGGGTTGTACAGTAGGTGGTGCTGCCTAAGTGCATGCCTTTGTTCCAGGTGTTGCCTTGGTAGGAGTGAGAGTGAAAAACAAACAAATAAAAACCCACAAAGTAAAAAAAAAAAAAAGGGAAGAAAGAAAAAAAAAATCTTCCAACTAATATGGGATTCCGCTTATCAGCCCAGTTGTGTTTTTCCCATTTTGTATTGCATGTGCGCATGCATGCACGCATACGCGCACACAGGGCTCAGGTGTGAACATTAGTGCACTGTCTCCTGATGATCATGGTGGGCCTTTCTTAATTTTGTTTCCTTTGTGGTGTTTGTTTGTCTGTTTTGCCTCCTTTTCTTCCTCAGACTCTACTGCCTAACAGCCTAAGAGGCCACTAAGTCAGCCTTGGGCACCAATTTTAATGCAGCTTTTCTCTTAGCTAAGCCCTTATTTCATAACCATGGGAGTAAGGGCCTTGGCTAGATTGGTGTTATAGCTGACAGCAGCCGGATTTGCATTTTTCTCATTATTCTTGGAGGGCAGTGTGTACAGTTAAAAGTTGCAGAGCATGCCATAGTCCCAGGGAAAGAAAAGCCATGCCTCCTACTCTCAGATATGTGGAGGCTGCCTGCCTTCATTACATGCCTTTTGCTCATTTCTGTTCTGTAGAACAAGAAGTTTGAATTAGGAACTTACCAAGGTGTCTTAGTTCTTTCTATCTAAAGCACGTTTTTATTACTTCTCATAAACACTATTTGTGTCTACGTCCTATTTTCCTAACTTAAAAAAAGAAAATTCAAGCTGGGCATGGTGGCTCATGGCTGTAATCCCAGCACTCAGGGAGGTAGAGGCAGGCGGATCTCTATGAGTTTTAGGCCAGTCTTGTCTACAAAGTGAGTCCAGAACAGCCAAAGCTACATAGAGGAACCCTGTCTCAGAAAAGAAAAAAAAAAAAATCCAGCCCAAACACTGACCATAATGATGTCAGCAACTCAGACAGTCTCATATGTACTCCTAACTCTGACTGGAATGTCTCTTCATAGTATGAATCAGGATCCAACTGTCTCCTGCGTGTGGGCAAAGGCTATGGCTGTGTGTGAGCACTTTTGTTGACTTTACTTCAAATGCTTCTGTAAGATGCTAGTCCATTGCTTGTTATTGCCCATATTCAGAATTAGAAGAGACTGGGAGATTCCCTTTTCACTGAAGAGTAGAATAAGATAAGTGCTTGATAAAAGTCTTTGCATCTAATCTCATTCCTTGTCAGCATTTAACTGACTTTTTAAAAAATTATCTTTGAGATAGCTCAGAGTTTAAGAACACTGCCTGCTCTTCCAAAGGTCCTGAGTTCAATTCCCAGCAACCACATGGTGGCTCACAACCATCTATAATGAAATCTCATGTCCTCTTCTGGTGTGCAGGTGTACATGCATAATAATAAATAAATCTTAAAAACAAACAAACAAACAAACAAACAAAAATTATATTTGAAGATAATGTTTTTTTGCTACAAAAAGGAAAGTTAGCTATCATCAAGTTAAAGAAATCTGAAGAGAATAAACAAAGGTTTGACTCTTTGTTTTGATAGTTTTTTTTCTGTTATTAGGGAGACAGCTAATAATACTCATGGAATATTTGTGTCTTTCGAGTGTTAAAAAAATGTGTGAGGTAAGTTATTTCCTAATTATTTGGACATTTCCACAACTGAATTTCTGAATGACTACACTAATATGTTATGTGAATCTCCGGCCCAGTGCTTTGTAGTAGTATCATTGATACATTTGCACAAATACAATTAGCCAAACAGTTTTAAATGTTCACAGTCATTTATTTGTTTGTATGTGGGCACTTACGTGTCCGGGAGTGCATGTAAAAGTCACAGGCCAGCTTGAAGAAGGAGGCTTTCTCTCAACTGTGTGTTTGGGGATTGAACTCGGATCATTATGCTTGGCAGCACGTGATTTTACCTGATGAGTCATTTGCCCACGCTTCCCTTTCTGCCTAGATTTATGTGCAATCAATGGCTCTGTGGTGTTTGCAGATGCATTGAGAGCATGAAGCTATTCAGGCATGGCTTTTAGAATACGAATCATGTGTAAACAGTGTAGAAGAAGAATACTTCATTAAAACACATAAATATCTCTAAATGCTAAAGAGTACTACATTCTTTCAGTAGCTGTAGGTTTACCCTTTTGGTTCTAAATTGTTCAGTGCTAGACATGTATGTTGTTACATCCACTTATAGACATTTTCCTCATACTCTCACTCTGAATCACAAGTGACTACAGTATTGAAGGAGTTGAGTCCTGACTATTCCTCAGATGCTGTAAGTGCCTGGACGATGATGCACCCTGAACTGCCTCTGTGACTTAGGGTTGCCAGATTTTGTATCTCCAAAGTGGAGCTGATCAGTAGCTCGTCCCTCATCCAGTTTGATGAATGTTAAGTCAAAGAGTACATAGTATGTGCATAGCTGGAGGCTAACGTATAGCACAAACTCAGGAAAAGTTGACAATGCTCCTATACTTACTAAACGTGTTTCTTCATTGACAGTTGCCTTTAGCTGATTCTAGGAAGAGTTAGAAGTCTTTCCCATCCCTCCATCACTCCTTCCCTCTTTTTCTCTCAAGATCTTACTTATTCTCTAGGACAGTGGAAATGATGAAATGGTCTGCTTTAATGACTCTGCCCTTCTAATTCTTTGCAGGTAGGGGTGGCCAAGAAGTAGGGTGCTGTTGACTAGAAATGGAAATTAACACTTTTGGAAGATAACCTTGATGGTTCCTGTTGAGATATAATTGTAGACTTTTCAGGGGTCAGTTTATAGAATCAGCTACTTTATAGAGGTCCTTTATTGAGGTTTCTGTTTGACAGAAGAGAAAGGACTTAATGTAGTGGAGAGAGAGGCTTGTTCACCTCTAGTCTTCAGTTAATAACTCAGCGCCCTGGGCCTGAGGCTGAAATTGTTTCATGGTGAAAGGCCATCTGAGATGAAGGTGGATTTAGATGACACAGTTATCATGCTCAGAAGATCATCGGTCCCGTTCCCAGGCACATTAGAAGAATGGTATTGAGAAAATAAAAGGTTTCCCCAGAAATCAGATAAGCTATTTTGAGGAATGATTTTATCAGGTCATTTAAATTTCATGTTAGGCTTTTAAAATTTTTTCATTTGGATTATGATCTGTTCTGAAGTCTAGAAGGGAAGTCAGGGATGCTGAGGGAGTTATAAATTAATTTACAAGAGGACAGAAACATATACACAGACAGACACAGAGACAGACAGATATGCACATGCGCACGTGCGCGTGCATGCGCGCGCGCACACACACACACACACACACACACACCATTGTCACCTGAGAACTGTGTCATGGGATGGGGAATTTGTATCAGAGACACTGTGATATGCTGTGCTGCACCTTTGAAAGAGGTAGTGGTGGGGTACACAGTCAAGGGGGCTTGTGCTAACACAGTGGTCCTTTATGAAGAATGTGCAGGTCCAAGGAAGGTAGGAATAAGAGATATACAAGCTCTTTTTAACTTGTATATATTGATTGCTCTGATCAAAGGCCATCATCTGTTAAGGAAGATTTTTTTTTCTACCCAAGAAAAATAAAATGCCATCCAGAATTTTCTACTGTTTTTTAATAGAACAATAGAATAGTGAGCACTATGACTATATCTTATAAAATAATAATGGGCTTTATAATTCTAACCAGATTGCATTTAGCCTTATCACATACATACCAATGCTATGTTTGTTAAGATAGTATCTCACATTTTAGCTCTTCTGTTAGAAATTCTTGGTGTTCCTGGTTTAACCGAGCTCAAGCATGAGCTGTACAAAAATGGTCCCCAGTCTGTGGACTCACCTGTGCATGTGGGATGTTGAAGCTGCTAGGATTTCTTTATCTTCCTGGAGATGCTGGTCATCTTACTGTAGACAGTTGTTGAATGAATGATTCTTGGCCTGTCAACGGAAGAGGAGCAAAGAATCGTGAAAATGAAAAGAAAATTGTGTGAGAGCAAGATGCAACATGCATTTTACTTAGCTTTATGGGATGTTTTGTCCAGTTTCCAAAACTGTGTTTATTTGAGAGACACTTGAGAGGAAACAGTAGGCCTGTAGGGTAGTTGGGAGCAGTGATCAAAGGGGAGAAATGTATGCAGTGTAGCTTTCCTCTGGTGGGAGAAGGAAGTGTTTGCAGTAATTTGAGTGCTTAAACGTACACTGAAGCGAGCCTCTAGTTCCTGTTTTGGTAAGTGGGGAATCCCAGGGCAGAGATGAAGAGGGCCTCTCTACCTGTTGCCTGGATGCAGTTAAAAGATTCAAACCCAGAAACAGTTTGGCTTTTGCATGCTAGGCGTACCTTTATGACTAGGGATGCTTGGGTGAGAATTCATATACAGGGCGAAGGGTTAGATTTTGAGACCTGATAGTTCATTTGTTTTCTTTGCAATGTGAGGTTTCCTTTTTGAGAGATGCACTGAGGCCCAAGAAGGTAACCTGACGACCTCATTGCCAAGGTTGAACACAGCGAAGCGGAGCCATTCTCTAGGGCTTTTATCAAAGGGATTTCTACCCATGGCTTTCCTGGAGAGATGAGGGAATGCCTGCCAACAGATATGGCGAGAATGAAAAATTCCTCAAAAAGAGAAGTACTTAAGTGATTTTTGTTGTTGTTTTGTGAAAAATTGTACCTTTCCTGTCAACGTCTAGCTAAGGAAACTAGCAACTCAGATGATGTTTTTCTGCTCTCACTTGGGAAGGGAGCCTGAAGCACAGGGATGTTTAATAAGGGTTGTGTCCCGGTTTCTTATCTAAAAGTGAGGGCCCAGTGATCCCACACACTTCTCCTGGTCTCCTTGCTCCCTTTTTCAGACACTTTGTGAAAGTTGACAATGGCAGGTCCTTCCCTTAGTGATGACCCACCTGCAGAGTTTCTGAAGTGTTCTCTGCAGTGACCCCTCTTACAAGTTTTACTTAAGTTACTTGTTCCATGGAGTTTCTTCCACAAACAAACACACGAGCATTTTACATTTATACTTTAACTTTTGTTTTGCTTTAAAGGTGATCCTTTGTTAACAACTGAATCAAGTAATCCTTTAAAAGATTTATGTATTCATTCTTGTAGGAAACATTTAATCAATACCTTTATTTTATAGGAAATATAGTAACTTAATATTAAATGTATTAAGCACCTACTGTTTAGGGACAATTTTGTGTTTTCCTACTTGCAGACCAGTAGGGCACAACATTAATAAATTTGATTTGAACATGAACCTATTCATTAACATGGTTCTATAATGAGGTAGATCACTGGACACTGGTAATATATTTTGAGTGTTCTAAATAGATGAAGAGAAGTAAATTAAAGATATTTGAAGGTCCGTTCTGAACCCAAATATGTACCATTAGAGCCCAGTATTCATAGACTTTAAAATAAATAACTCTGTGCTCTAAAGTTAAATCCTTTTACCCAGCCCTTAACATTCTTAGTTACACATGAGGCAATGTTCTAAGTAAATTATACCAATAAGTATTATTTGAGCGAGGGGGGAGAGAGTGTAAAGGCTCTGTATGTCACACTGATGGAGAGATCAATGAGTCATCCATGATAATAAAATTAAGTGGCACATAACAGAGCAGGCTGGATGCCAGATACATTTCCAAGCATTTTATATATAGCAACCCCTATAATTATGACAGCGTCACTGTCTTTTAAATACAGATGATATATTTTGTCAGTTGTCACTGGTTTCCCTACTCTAGGTAGGGTTAACATAATTCACAAATAATAAATATCTGTAGATCCATTTGTAAACTATTAACCGTTTCTTATGGTAACATGGGATGTTATGCCTTTAGGGTCCTGTCACTGAATATAGAACTTTATAAAAAAAAAGTAATCATACAGCCAGAAGGAGACCTCTGTTTCTCAACCCATGGAGAACAACCTGCTTCTTTAATGCTTTCCCTTGGGGACACCAGGACACCTTTCTCCCTAGTCAGCCTTTTAGGCTGTGTTCATGAAGGAATAAGCCAGGAAGCAAAACTAAATGAATCTTGAGGCAACAGTAGCATGAAAGTGTCTTGGGAGCTCTTCTAAGTTGCAGAGATTGTGACTCTCAGCTGGATCAGGGCCTTTCCAAGGGTGCCCGGAGGTACGAGTGGGCTCTGTCAACCCCACTAGATCCATTCAGATCTCACCACATACTTCTTAGGTGATCCCGGCAACATTATTCTTTCACAAGTTCTATTTCTTTAATTGTGAAAAAAAACAAAAACAAAAACAAAAAACAAACAACATAGCAGCAAGCAAAGAAACTTCCTGGCGTTAATGAGAACACTAAACAGAATAATAGACTCGAAAACACCCAGCTCCATGCTTTGTTCCTTAGTTGACACCCACAATAAGTGCCAATTCTCCTTTGTCCTCATTGTTTCTTTCAGTGACTGTGACTTTATCTGCTCTCCTAGACAAACAGCCCTGATTGTGCTGCTACCCCTGGGACCAGACAGCCGTGCTGGCAAACACTCCCCAAGCGCACAGCTGTTTCATAACAGGCCTGTTGACTCCTTCCATCCTGAGCGTTCTGCAGTCATCATCACCCGGTCTAACTGCACCAGGCTTCTTAATAGTCATTTAAGTGGACATTTCTGTTGTAGATATGGTTTATTTGATATCGGCTAGTACTAACACAAGCGAGCTGGCAGCTCGGCTCACCAAATATTTGCCATGATTGTTGGCTGGTGAGCCTGACCGCTGTGCTTTGAAAACACATGTAGTTACATTTCTAGCAGGTGGGCATTTGTGGTTCCCAGTGGTGTCATGTGATTAAACACCTGCATGAAATCATTTATTGGGCCAGAGGAACAGTGGCTGAGACTGTTCTTTGCTGACTGCCGTGTGATCTGAAAGACAGGGTCCTTTTCTTGTTTGGTGTGAGTCTCTTCTGATGTTTGATTATTTTAGACAGACTAATTCGTAGACTCAGACTCTCGTCTGATAGGATCATGATGCAGCCTCTGTGTTGTGTTAGTAACTGATCTCTAGGGAGAATCCATGTGTGGACTTCTGCAACACCTGATAATAATACGTGTTGTCAGCTGAGAATGTCAATGAAGCAAGAGTGGTGAATAGATCCACAGCACGTATAAGGGCAAAGAAGGAGCAGGAATACTTAGGTGTTCTCACTGTTAAGTCCCACCTTATTTTAGCCATCAATAACATAAAAGTGTATCCAATGACATGCATGTAGATAAGAGAAGGCCACGATGGTTTCAAAATCACCTACCCCACTCTAAAAGGAGAATGGAAGGGAAGAGAAACACTAATGGTAGACTTTTTATTTTTTAATAGCTTCCTTAAGAAAATACAGTGTTAACACAAGATGCATGGCAGTGACGAAAAAAGATAGCAGCTTAACGGATCTCCCAGGGTGCCTGCGAACAGAGCATTTCTACACGGAGAACAGAGATAGTGTCCAGAAGACAAACACGTAAAAACGTCATTGAGAGAAGTCTTAGTTGCTTAATGTTCGGGAATTTTGCTTTTGTTTCCAGCAGATTAGCATCCAGGTTATAGCACTAGTATTTAGTCTTGGTAAGATTTGGTTACTTTTGCTTGATACTAAGACATTAGAGTTGTTGTTGCTGAACAGTTCAGTTAATTATCAGTGTAACCAATGCAATAAAATATTGCTGAGGAGGGCGGAGTATGTGCCTTTTCTAACCTCTGCGGCACTAGTGCACAGCTTTGATTTAGACAGTCTTGGATGCATGGACAGAGCACCACCGAAGAAGATCTGTAAGTGGAAAACAACAGCAGGTGATGCAACTTGAGACTTTACTGTAATTATTATCATAATCATCATTATTAAATAAAGTGAGAATAAAGAGTTTCTAGTCCCTGGAGGAATAAGAGAGAGAACTGCTGAGTTTGGGAGGAAGGAAAGAGCGGATGTTTGATGTTGATGTCAACAATGACATATATCCCAAATGACCACATTCTGCTGCAGTCTCTCTCTTCCTGTTCCTCTTCCTCTTATTCTCTCCCAAATAGTTTTGTCTAAACAACTTACAGGGATCAATGAAAACCTTGAAGATTCTTTGGGTTACTGGACTGTGAATATTGTGCTGTGGGTTGGCTCTCCCTATTCTTGAGTGACAGGTGGCCTCAAACACATGGAGTTTTGATCAGCACTAAGAAGGAACAAGTTTTAGAAGGCTTGTCACTGGCTATAGAGGCCAGGCCTCTGGTCACAGCTTTACAGGAAGGGCTGGGTAATTCCCCAGGAGGAGTAAGAAAGTTGGAAGTTACAGGACATAGGCTTTTCCTTTAATTAGTGTGTGTGTGTGTGTGTGTGTGTGTGTGTGTGTGTATGTGACTTCAAATTATAAAATTGGAAGGTTTCTGCTCCCTCAAAGAAATGAGTGAAAGCAGCACTTTCCTGTGTTACATTTTGGTCCTGAGGCTGCACCTTCTTCTTTTTGGTCCTGACGCACAGTAGCACCATGGATCCATCTATACGTTGCACGTTCCTGTTAATTATGTAAGGCTGGATAGTGTATGAAGTGTAAAACACAGAGATAGATGGGACACATCGTTTACATTAAACAGTTTTTCATTTCAGAGTCAAGATGAAGTTGTCCCATGTCAGCTGAGTGACAGAAGGGACCACTGTTATATAGCAGCACAGCTCATGGGGTCAAGGTTCAAAGTTCAAGAGGAACTGAGGGACAGCAAGTTGCATGGCTTGAGCTTCCCAGACTTGCCAGCTAAAGTTGCTCCTCCTCTGAGCAGCACAGGGTATTTCTTTGATCATTTCTTTATGATGTCGCGGAGTACTATTCCAGTTTTATATGAGGACACGCATACCTTCTTAAATACCATGGCCACTTTTAATTGTTGTTCAGAGACATTGTCAAAAACAATAAACATCATATGTGATAAAAATGACTAGTGTGTGCTTAAAACAAAGTGCTAAATTAAGCACATCAATAACTCTTGCCTTTCAAAAAATTAAATGCAAGGTTTCTTTTTAAAATGGAAGCTTCTCTCCTGGTTATAGAACTTGTGTGGTGTTTTGTTCCCATGCATGGATTCAGCATATGAATGGAAACAAACTCATGAGTTATTTTCAATTTCCCTATTCATTCCTTATGAAATGTTAAATATGCATTGTTAAATATGCATGAAATTCTCTTGCTGAATACTTGGTTGCCTGATGAGCCCCTCCCATGGTCTTGCGCTTTCAATGCCCTAGGCAGACATGTAAACCCCTGTAGATACAGCACTCTCTTCTAACTTGCCTTTGGAAGCACAGACCATTGGGCATTATGGGGACTGACTCATTCTGAGGCCTGTGTGGTCATTTCTTGTAGAATAGGGTGAATTTGTTTCTAACTTTTCATAATGAGAATATAAAGTAATTGAAATGTCTTGTTATAAAATGAATTCTAGTGGTCAGAGGTTGAAACTGAGAGGCAAAAAGGTGCTCATGGGCCTTGTGCCATGCTGGGCAGTTTTCTAGGGAGTGGTCACCACCATACCCTTCCAGGGCAAATTAGAATTGATCTTGTCTGTCTGTCTGCCTGCCTGCCTGCCTGCCTGTCTTTACGGTGAATCGTAAGAGAAATCTGTTGTTTCCTTCCTCTCCTACTCATGTGCCCACACATTTCATAGACTAGTTTGTTCACTGGAGGGTGTAGAATGGTGTGAGTCTATTGTACCGGCTGGAGGATGCCCTACCCATGTCCAAGAAACTTAGACAAAACATTTTTCCTTGATGCAGTTGGGCAATCGTGCTGAGTGTTAGGGTTCAGAGCAGGCAATAGAGGAGATGAAAAGGTGTCCAAGAAAGAGACAAAAAGTGCCATTCAGATGCCCATCTTGGGTTTAAGTCCAAGAAATTGTTTTCTTTGAGAAAATCCCGAAGAACACCTGAAGTGCTGCAGTAGGCTTCTGTGGCACGGATGCTCATGCTGCTGTGTCGTATTGGAGCTTTTCAAATGTTTCTGGCTTCTTTTCTTGAGTCTTCTACCTCCTTTCATCTCCAGGGTGGGGGCAGGGCAGTTTAAGTTTGGGGAGTCAGGTGAGCAGTTGTGTCTGAACTCAGTGCCTGGGACTGGAGAGGAACCTAGTATTAGTGAAGACCTCACGAGTCAACGCATATGTATAGAAAATTAATAAAGGAAGGGAAAGTGGAAGACAGAAGCAACTTTTGTCTGCATGATTTTTTTAAGAACCTATTTTTAATTATTTCAGAAATCTTCAAATTGACTTCCACAGATGCCATATTGACCCCATCCCCCGCCCCCACCCACCACCACCATCAGCGAATCAGAGCTCCTGTGTTTCCACACTCTCTCCAATATTTGTTGTCAGGATTTTGATGCCGGTCATTCTGACTTGGGTGTGGTAGTATCTCAAAGTAGTTTACATTTGCATTTCTTTAATGTTCAAGAATATTGAACACTTAAAGGTGCTTAGTGGCTTTTAAAATTTCTTCTTTGGAAAAGTGTCTCTTTCAGGTCCTTTGCCCATTTGTTGATTGACATCTGTATTTCCTTAGTATTTTATTTCTGTGATTCTTGGTAAATTCTGGATGTTAGCCTCCTGTCTGAAGTGTAGGTGGTAGAGATTTTCTCCTATTCTGTAGTTTGTCTGTGTTCTCTATTGATTGCTTCCTCTCCTGTGTGGGAATATGTTTTCATGCAGTTCCAACTGTTGATACTTGCTGTTTAGATCCTGTGCTGCTGGTGTTCTATTAACACAGTGCTTGCCTACCCCAAGAAGTTTCTGTGCTTTCATTTTTAAATTAAGGTCTTTGATCCACTTTGAATTGATTTTTGTACAAGTGGAAGATAAGAATTTTAATTTCATTCTTCTGTAGCTGGAAATCCAGTTTTGCCAGCACGGTTTGTCCAATTGGCTTTTCCCTCAAAGTGTGGTTTTGTTTTCTTTGTCAAAAGTTAAGTGGGCATAGTGTTGCCATTGTATTCCCGGTCATGTGTTCTATAGAGTCACTTGGTCTTGCTGTTTATTTTTATGCAGAACCAGGCTGTTTTATCAGTACAGCTCTGTAGTATAATTTGAGGTCTGGTATTAAAATGCCTCCAGCAGCGTTCTTTCTCTTTAGGATTGCTGTGGGTACTCATGGTCATTTGTGATTCCATATATGTTCTTATATTGTTTGTCTGAACCTATAAAACATGATGTTGGAATTTTTGTAGCTATTACATTAAATATGTAAATAAATTTTTATAGTATAGTCATCTGTACATTATTAATTCTGCCAATCTAGGAACATATGCAGTCTTTCTAGTCTCTGTATAGTCTTTGAGTTCTTTTTCCAGTATCTTGAAGTTTTCATTATAGCCATGATTTACTTCTTTGGTTAGATACAGCCCTAAATACTTATTTTGTTTGGAGTTACTTTGAATGGAATATTTCTCTTTCTCTGAGAATACACTGTCGGCTTAAGTAAAGGCTACTTTTTCTTTCTTTCTTCCTTTCTTACATTGATTTTGTGTCCTGCCACTTTGCTGTTAGGGTTTATCAGTTTCATATGACCTTGCTGTTTTACTCCTGGGAAAATAGCCAAAGAGCACCATATCCAACACAGGCCTATCTATATCCACATGGTGATTTCTGCTTTGTTCACTACAGTAAACTATTGGAATCAGGCTGGGTGCCCATCAGCAGAATAATGGATTAAAAAATTTGGTATATTTGGGGTATGGTTCGTG
The DNA here is from genome assembly GCF_903995435.1 of Acomys russatus. Lineage (NCBI taxonomy): Eukaryota > Metazoa > Chordata > Mammalia > Rodentia > Muridae > Acomys > Acomys russatus. Next base: position 37,939,466 of record NC_067159.1, read on the forward strand.
TGTGTGTGTGTGTGTGTGTGTGTGTGTGTGTGTGTGTGTATGATATTTGGGTCAAAAGAAAAATGAAATCATTAAATTTGCAGGAAAATGAATGTAGTTAGAATTAGAATATCAATCAAGTTCTACAACATACCCATGTGTACAATACAACATATAGAAAAGATAACAAGTGTCAGGCGGAGGTGGTGCATGCCATTAATTCTAGCACTCCGCTACTCATAGCCAGGTGGATCTCTGTGAGTAGAGGCCAGCCGGGTCTACAGTACAAGTTCCAAGGCAGCCAGGACTACACAGAGAAACTCTGTCTACAAAAACAAAGTGCATAAAAGTATCTCCAATAGTGAAAATATAACAGGCTATTGGGTTGTTTAGTCTTTGAGTCTAGTTAGTTTCTGTCTGTGTTTTGTTTTGTTTTTTAACTTACAGCTTTATTTCTGAATAAAGTTTAAAAATAAAGATTATGTTAATTGTAGAAGAGTGAGCCTCACTATGAACTATTCATACATGTACCTTTTCTCCATTTTAATAAGCTGTTTTGCTTTGCACCAGGCCTTGTGAGCTTTGTGGCCATATCTGGGTGCTCTCAGGACCTAAGAGCTGATGTAAGCATCTAGAACCGTTCCCAGCATACAGAAGCATCACAGAAAAGCTTGGTGATGTTGCTCCCTGCTGGGTTTCTGTATGTAACTTATTATCTAGTTAAGTCACATTTGCCAGTGTTGAGGTATAGTATCTGTATACAACTAAGCTATTTACCATACAAACAAGGCAATTAATATCTTTTCCTTATATACATTCTTGGGAATACTATTTATTTCACTCAGTTGGAATTTTTAAAATGAAACTTGCTTCTAATTGGTTATTAAGGATGAAGTCTTAGAACTGTTATAAAATGATTTCATTGTATTTTTTCTGGTACAATATTATGAAGAATAAAAGTCACATGATGCTGTACAGTTCAGTTCTCAGCTCACACTTGGCCACAGTCTGGCTTGATGCCATCGTGTATGGAGGCGTTCCCTAGTGAACACACTTTCTTCCTTACACTCTACTGAAAATGGGAACAAACTGAGCAAATGGGGATGCTTCTTTGTGATTGTTCCTTGTGACCCTTCTGTGGCAAATGCGGCTTTTCTTCTGTGTCCTTTTTAAAAATATAGTTTGAAAAAAAAAATAAAAGTATAGTTTGTTAATTAGTTTCTCTTTAAAAAGCTTGTTCATAAAGTAGCTATTCTGTCTTATAGAAGTGGATATTTAAGTGTTCGTTAAAACAGTTTTCACAGATAAATTGTTGCTCTTGCATGTGCTGCGTGTGTGCATTGTAAAGACATGTTTCCTTCTACATGCCATTGTGAATACATGTTGAGAGTACACAGTTAAGACAAGGACTCTTGCTTTCAATAGTATCATTGTATGTCTAGAATCTGAATAATGCTTTGGATTTGACTAGCCACACAGAGTAAATGGCGGAAGTGGGCCACATTGACGGTCACCATTTGCTTCTCATTTATGTAATTTGTAAGAATGTGGGGAAAAAAACAACAACAACTTATGTAGCAAAGACCTTCTGTGTTGTAGTTGATGGGAAAAAAGGGCATTTTTGGATAATTACATCTCAACGTGAATAACTTCATTAAATCAACTTCTTTCTTTCATGAACATCCTCAGTATGTGGTTTTTGTCTGTTGTTCTCATGTACATAGCATTATTGTTACTGTTCCTGCTCAGTCTTTGATCAGTGTCCAAGAGCTGTGGAAAGTGCGTTGACAGTTGAGTTTACCGGATGCAGTCACGGAGTGAGAAGTGTTTGTATGCTGGGCTGGAAGTGGGTCTGTTGCTCCCAGCCCCAGCTTAACTTTAACGGGGAAGGTAGAGAAGATGGAGTTTGGTTCAGAACACTTGATTTCATGTCAGCTGATGATTGAAAGCACCCCATTGGATGTCTGCTGATGATTGGAAACACCTCATTGGATGTCTGCTGATGATTGGAAGCACCCCATTGGATGTCTGCTGATGATTGGAAGCACCCCATTGGATGTCTGCTGATGATTGGAAGCACCCCATTGGATGTCTGCTGATGATTGGAAGCACCCCATTGGATGATGTTTTGTTATCTAGTTGCTGCATCTTGGTAGTCATTGCTATTTGTTCTTTTGTTTTTGTTTGCTACATACTTAATAAATCCAACTAGGAGAAAACAACAAACAAACAAGAAATGACAACCCATTGCCACCAACTAAAAAATAAATTTCCCCAATTGATTTCTGAACAAAGTGTGTTGCCATTGAACAGGAGGAACACATCCTGTTTCAACATCCTTTTTCATCCCTTGTGGAGGTCTAGAGGATAGGCTGAGGTTTGCTTCCTCTGTGCTGCGAACAGGTGCCTCAGAAGGGGGCTCTCCTCTGCGTCAGGAGCAGGTGAGCAGCTCCTGTCTTCCTCTGTGTACCTACACCTGATTGTTAAGGCTGGATGTCTAAGTAGAGCAACACTGGACTAGAGCAGCTGCTGTTCTGAAAAGAGGCCTTTACAGGACAGTAAAGGGATGAGTTATGATGCCTACGAGCCAAGCTCATGGCAAATTCAGAATAACGGTGGCTTGCCCTAGATGTGTACGGCAGCATAAAGCAGAATTAGACTTAGATTTATAGATTTAATACATGTAATTTGGAGGGGTCTAGAAACTTCAAATTATATGCAGCAGATTTTTTTTTTGATATGTGTGTGTGTGTGTGTGTGTGTGTGATAAATAAATTCAAACATGTAAGAACTTACTACAGAATTACAAATGTGAACGCAGGGAATTGTCTCCAGTCCTATTCTTTTCATTTGTCATTAATTTGCATTTAATTTTTGTTGTTTACTCAGAATGAGTACATGAGAAGAATTCAAAGCTGTTTCACTAGGTGGATGTTTGTAGTTCTCTAGAAATTATCTAGTATCAATACAGAGTCTATATTTAGTCATGTGACAGATTGAGAAATAAATCAGGTTTATATCAGATTTTTAGATGAGAAGCAACAATTGTTTTAAATGGCAGTATGTTATGTGGTGGCATTATGGTGTTTTGGCTAACAGCATGGACTTAGGAATTAGACTGAATCGTGAGGTTGCCTCTGGGTTCTTCTGCACATTTCAGATGTCAGTGTTGTCACCTGGACATTAGGCATATCTACTACTGAGACCGATTTTTGTCTTAAAATTCTTATTTTCTGTGTTAAAAGTGAGGTCTGAGAGAATGCTCCATTTCAGCAAGGGTTTGTCTGCCTGAGATAGCAGCCCTGAAGCAGTATGGCCAGGTTCTGGCTCTGGGGTCCTTGAGGCCTATGGCCTCTGACTGGTTCATGTCTCTTACCCTGACAGCCTCTGGTGTTTTCCATAAAGACTTGCTTCCAGGTGGACTGTGAGATTCTGGTATACTTTATGCTTTGAAGATGATAAAGCTGTCTTCTACATGGCTAACACAAATAGAGGTTTGTTCTCCCAACCAAGGAAAGAAGGAAGGGGGCAGAGAATACATTGATCCTAGTGGTGATTCGTTACTATGTACCTGTGTTCTTCTGCAACTCGGATGTTGCTTTTAATCTGTAGCGTTTTGTTCGTCATCACCCAGAAGCACATCGGAGGATCCCTGTGGTTAATCATTATAGGACATTTAAAAAAAATGGTTGTTTATTCAAAAAGGTAAAACTCCTTACCACTGTATACCAGAGAACTAGTCTTTTTTTTTTTTAAATGTCTTCTGTAGTTTTTTGTAGATCTTTCAGTTTTCTTTCAGCAGTTAGCAACACTGTGTTAGTCCTGTATTTATATAGTGGAAACATTTTTGGGTTGAATCTTGTAGTTATTCAAACATAATACAAATGATTTAAGCTTCTTAATTTATAGATGGTATAATATAATATGTCAGAATGAATATATCCTTGGAAGAGAATAGGATACTATGTACATATACTCACCTAATTATTTCTTTCTCTGAGAAGTGGCACTTTAAAAGACTTTTGGCTTCTTTCCCCTGTTTTTTCCTCTTACTAGTTTACTTTTTTTTTCCCCCTGTAGATATAATCCTGTGATAGGAGAGCTAGTGAGCTCATCTCCAGTGCCTCATAAATTAATACTAAATGCCCAGTGAAGACATTAAATTCAAGAAACAAAACTATTCTTTAGGTTAAGCTGGGCATGGAGGCACACACCTTTAGTCCCAGTATTCCAGTGGCAAAAGCAGATGATTTCTATGACTTCAAAGCTTGGGTGACATAGAAAATTCCAGGCCAACCAGGGCTAATTAGTTTAGTGAGACCCTGTCACTATCAGAAAGAAAGAGATAGCGAGGGGGAGGGATGTATACAGATGGGGTGGAGGGAGAGAGGGTAGAAGGAAAGGGAAGGGGGAGTTTGTTTGTTTGTTTGTTTTAGGTTAAGGAATACAATAAATTCAAAAGCATTGTTCTTTTACAGGCCATAAAGATATTTTATTTGATAACATGAGCAGCCTGACTTCTCTTGGAATCAGGCTCAAGCAATTGCTCAAAGGAAAGAACAGTCGATAATCACGGATGAGGCATTTTACTTGCCTTTAATATTTTTCCCCTTAATGTAAATGTTAACAGTCCATGGTATTCGCAAAGGGGAATATTCTTGCTCATTAACCCTATTAAACATTTTGCAGGCAAGGAAAAATTAACCTCACTTGGGGGAAAGCATTGAGGCTAATGAGTCTTATGGAAAGATTTTTTAAAAGTCACTTTGGGTTAGCTAATTATGCTAATTCAATATTGAGGTGTCAAACAATAAAGTTTGGAACTTTGCAGGCTAAATGTTTGGACTGAGTTTCAACAGTGCACAGGGGATTCATGTTTTGAATAGAAGTCATCAGCAGTCAGGCACACACACAGTGTCATCCTGCCTGGTGGCAGAGAAAGTGGCAGGAGATGGAGTATTCTCTCTCTTGCTGGGCTCTGAAGTCCAGACGGTCTCATCCACCTCCTTAACTTGTTACCAAGGCTAAGGGACTTAGAGAATTTGAGGACAAGCTAGTAAACACTAAGAGGAGGCTTACTCTGATTTATACCAGAAATCACAGCGACTCTTGAGTTCTGATATCTCAACCTTGCTGTTTGTTTTAGAGCACATTTAAATAGACAGAGGATACATACATATTAAATACAGTGTTCAGTAAACTGTTCTCTTGATACTCTGCATAACATTTCAAAAGCACAGTTTGCTTTCACCCAAAATACCCTAGTCAGAGGCCACTCAGTTCTGCTGTAGCCCCTAGGAAATTTGAGAAGTGATCATTGCTCAGATTTTGTCTTACGTTACAAGTTTGTTTGTGGGGTGCTCTCTTAATGTGACGTAATAGAAAATAGTGAATTGATTTGTGTTAGTTGGGCCTTGTCATGTGAACTTAATGCATCATAGAACTTGTGGAGAAGGCTAATCACACGATGTTGTAATACTTTGTTTTACTTTGGAACTAAAACAAATGCAGGAATAAATACTTGGAAGATTTATCTATATTAAGTAGAATTGGAAGACAAAGTCTGCTGTCAATTGTCATGTTCTTAAAATGTTATTGTTTTTATAGCTAAAATGAGTATACCAAGAAATTGATATGTTATTACTTATCCTTTAAGCAAAATAGCTTCTTTGGAATTTTTGATTTTCCAATGCTTAACCTTGTTCACGAGCAAGGAATGAACTGAAAAGAAAAATGAAAACCTCACTCACTTTGCTCTTGGAGTAGGTGGAGCATTTCTGGCAGGTCTTGTGCCAACATCACTTAGCATGTTTTTGAATGGATGGTTTAATAGAAGTAACAGGGTTAAGTTAGTAAAAGCAGTAATAGATGCTTTACATTATATAGCATAAAATAAAGATACAAAGCTGAATTTATTTGCCTTACTTATTCATTTGATCGGTTTGGTTTTGTAGCTCTGGCTGTCCTGGAGCTCATTATGTAGACCCGGCTGGCCTTGAACTAAGGTGTGATAAAGTTACGCACATGGTGCATAAAATGGTTGTAAAAGAAATTGATGCTGTCTAGCTTTGTCGTGGCCCCTGTCCGTTTCAGCATCCTGTAGCACTCCAGTGACAGTAGCTTGCTGGATTTTGCTGTTATGTGTTATTTAGCCCTTGAGAATCTATGATAGAAATAAGTCTTTATGATCTCCCAATAGACATTAAAATTACAAAATAGCAGCTACCAGTGAGGGGCAGATAGGAAACTCAGAAAAGCCTGCGATTTAGAAGTCTAATCTGAGGATAGCAGTCAGCGGATGTGCATAATTCAGGATTAGAATACTTTGGGAGGATGGTTGCTGTGCTTTCAAGGCAAGCCTGAGTGACATGGTGAGTTCCAGGCCATCCTGGTCTACTGAATGACACGCTGCCTCTAAACCACAAAACAGGAGAGTCTGGTTATTTGTCCCTAGTGCCTTTATACCCACAAAAAAGTACAGGTTGATACTTTGAAACACAGTGAGGTAATGCAACATACATCCGAATCGGGTAGACACTGACTACGTTGATCTTACTTGTCCATCAGTTACTGTATTTGGTGAAGATAAAACTCTGTCCCCAGCAGCTGTGTGGGTCTCTGGGTTCCACCTTGCCACTTGGTGCATTTCAGTGTTCAAGAGATGAGAGTTCACCCTACATTTGGTGATGTAGCTTTCTCTGAGGATAATTGCCTTTCCCTCTCATACCAATTAGGTTTGCATGTCTTAAATGTGTCATCTCTAATTGTAACAAGCATAATACAAGGAAGGATTTTTAATCTGGAAATCGAATGTACATTCGGGTCACATCCCCCTGTCTTCATAAGATGCCTCCGTGATGGTGAACTGGAAAGGATATAGGGAGTTCGAAGGGATTTCACTGGTCATATTGTACAGGTGCTTAGTCGAGCTGAAGATGAGACTGGGCTGATTACAAATATGGCCTTCTTTCCTGTGTTTGCAGTCTGTGGCCGTCTTTCTAGTATCATTCATGGTCAGCTAAGCACATACTCCCTTATGGCATGCTTTTCTTATTGAACTCTATTGCCTGTATCACCTCTAGCTCTGTCCTCAAATACATGTGTATTTCTCTCTATGTCATTTATTTTATTGAGTCTTGTAAGGCACAGAAAGGTTCTTGTCTTTTAGCCAGTGCCCAGTTGAAGACCAATAAAATTATTGACACATATCAACATTATATATGTGTATATATGTGTGTGTGTATATATCAACACACCCACAGAGACAGAGAGAGTGAGAGAGAGAGTGAGAGACAGAGACAGAGAGGACGAGAGCACTTTCAGAACAGCTAGTAATGTGAAGATGGCTTACAAGGTAATGTCTTAAGACCTGGAAGATTTGAACACTGAAAAGTAGAGTGCCTATAGCCAACACATAAGTTTGTCTTGTGCAGTGATACGACTTGGATCAGTAGGAAGCATAAATAATAAATAAAAGGGTGTGAAGCACATATTGTGAAGATACTTTCAAAGTGTTGATCACTGATGATATTGGATGAGAGAGAAAAAAGTCTGTGGCAGACCCACTAATGCATAAGATCATGGAGCATCTGGTGACTGTGTTTACCTCTAGTTGTCCTAAGGATAACACTAACAAAATGTAACTTATTTAAGAGTATAGTCTTAGGACTCAAGCAACATAAACACTGTGGTCCAAAGATGCTGCATAGGAGATTCCAGAAAACATAACTGAAAGCGTAAACTGTGTGTGATTTTGGGTAACTTGATGTAGTGTCACGTCCTTCTTCTCTGTCACCCTTTGTTCCACTTGTTGACAATGCATGCTACCTACCCATTGGTCAGATCACTGGCTCACTTGTACCGCCATGTTCAGGTGATGAGTTAACCTTGTAATAGATATTGATTCTCTTGCCTACTGTTCACATTCCATCATTTACATCATTTCACCTCATCGCATAGGCCTTTGTTATCTCATAAAATGGCCAAGATTAAAAACAATGACTGATGCAATACTTTGAGAAGAAGAGGAATTACAAGCCCAATAACAAGGCTTGCTATTATTACTATATATAGGTTACTATATATCATCTGATTTATTATTAACTGGATATTATTAGACTTATTATTACTTTTTGTTGACAATGTTTTACTGTTTCAAATTTATGTTAAAGTTTATTATAATTTAGTATATATGCATAGGGTTAATTAGTATATGTAGGACGTGGCACATGGTTTCAGGCATCTTGGGAGAGTCTTGAAATGCATCTTCCACAGAAAACAGGGACTAGACTGTGACATGGTAGCTTGGTTGAGGAAAGAGTAACTATTTGGCTGTAGATGTGCTGTGTTGAAAGTGCCTCTGGAACATAAAATAAACTCGAAAGGCACCTACTCAAAGTGAGATAAGTGAAACTATAGCATGAAAGACTGCCACAATAAAAATATGGAACAGATCGAGTATATAACTTTAAATATAGCTTTGCAGGAGTAAGAGGAGAAGACATGAGGAATGTCCCATTGGCACTTTTCTTAATGTAGCTCCAGTGTGTGTTGCAGCTGGTCTGTCACACTTGCATGAGCATACTGCTAGACAGGAAGCAAACACACACTCTCAAGGAAGGTCATGGCCTCCTTTAAGCAGTTGATTCTCTGACTGATAATGATAGAGGCCTGAGGAAGAGGAGGAAGCAAGAAGATTTTGTGAATGAAGAATGATCTCTATTAGTCTCTGACTAACAGAATTTACCTGCAGATTAAAAGGGGTAGAAATGGCACAAAGCGGTGACATGAATAACTGTAGTGGGAAAGAGATGAGAAATACACTTATAGGGAGGATAGGGCAGTTGGTAGCTGAAAACAGTGTTTGGAGTTAAACAGGATTGTGAGGGCAGTTGGTAGCTGAAAACAGTGTTTGGAGTTAAACAGGATTGTGTGATTTCCTAAATTGTTCCATTTATCCATGTTCTGGGAGAAGGGATGTCATTTGTTCAAATAAGTATGGCACAGGCCAGGTATAGAAGGGTAAACAGCTATCTGTAACGCCAGACTCCAGAGATTTTTTTTAAATCAATGTACATATGGTCCTAAAAAGGAAGTGTATTGGAAACAGCATCTCAAACATAGTTGCCCATAGGTAGATTTTTAAAAACATAATATAGTAGTACTTTGATTTGGTTTTCACAGCCAGATAGACTTTGGGGAATATTATAATACAAAAGTCACTGTGTCTGTGTAGTTTTTAGAGCACCTGTGAATCCAGTGTTTAGCAAGACAAGTCTTCTATAGATAAACCAGATACATAGAGAAAGACAGATGCTTCTTAAAGTGATACCAGTGACATTGGAGGATCAGAGGTAAATTGAAAACTTTTCATGTATAGGTTGTGGTAACACCTTCTCTGCAAAGCGGATGGTAATGCTTGTAGCATGTTGCAGTGACCGAAGACAGTTGTTTCCTGTAGGGTTAGTCAGAAGGGCAGCATCGGGTCTGAGTTCTAGGAGGTCCAGTTGCATTGCAGTCATGTGACTAGGCAGGTGATGACAGAGGACAGTTGGGTGGCGGGGGCTGGGAGAGCATGGAAGGTTCACCTTGGCTGATTATCCTGTGCAGTCTGTGAGTTTTCTCTTCCGTGTGGTGGTGTGGCCTCTCCCTTTAAAGCCCTTGCTGGAAAACCGGTAAACAAACAAACAAGGACTTCCTTCAAATGAACATGGAGAAACTATACAGCAGTCACTACATTCTTGTAGAATCTTGGGCTGATGTTTATGATTGCTCAATTTCATGAGCACAATCAGCTTTTCTCTTCTCTGTCAGTGACACATATAAACTCAGGACGTAGCTTGGATGTGACTCTAAATAGCCTCCTTTCAATCAGTTTCTCCCTGAGCCTGTATTTGGCATCTTGACAAGCCGTTCACAAGCAGGTGTTGCAGCATAGAACAGAACCGAGAACACTGACCCACCAGCCTAATGTGGAATAAATACTACTTTAGCCAACTACATGCTAATCACATTAAAGGAAAAGCTATTAAAATATCTTGAACTCTTAAAGTATGGAGCGTGTGCAACACATCACGTCCTGGGGTCTGTTCTGTCTCTTTATTTCACGGGCAGCAGGTTTGTGTGTGTAAGCTCTAGGCACTTCTGTGTGGTGTGGCCTGCAGACCGTTACTGTCTCAGTCAGTCTGCATTCGCTCTGTGGAGGGAAGTTGTGGTCCTGATGCAACCCAGTGCTCTGTGCTCTCAGTAGGATGCTCTGGGTGTGGATCCTTTCAGATGCTGCTCTGAGGTTCCCGTGAAATGGCTCAGGCTGTAGCCTCCTTTTAAAAACCTCTTCTTTACCATTTCAAAAGCAATTAGACCACAAGATAAGGAGATCTTGTAGAAGTGTGTAGACCGACTTGTTTTTGTGTGGTGAGGAGGAAGCTTTTCTTGTTAGAGACTAGAGATACACGTTCTATTGGAAGAGGGTCTTACCGCGAGCTTTCTGTATACCCCATGTCAAGAGGCAAGCTTTTTATACGGGAAGTGTGTTTTGAGACATCATTTCAGAACTAAAAATGAGTTTGTTTAAAGACGGGATGATGGATATATCCTCTCATGTGATTCATGTTAGTAATATATAGAAAAGTTGTGATTCCCATATTGGCACAGGAATGCCAAACCTACTAGGTGGTAAGGAACCATGAACTCAGAGAGAACATACTTTTATCCTTCAAAAACATTCCCCTTGTCATATGACCCAAAACTTCTGGCTCCTTTTGAATTCACTTTTGTGGTACATATGGAAGTCAGGACATTGCTTGGAAAAGATTAGTAATGCAGGTAGGATTTGGCATTTTGGGGAAGTTGAGGAAAGGGGAAAACAGAAGGGTTTCATCTACTTTAAGTTGTGAGGGTGGTTGCAAGGCCTTTGTTCCAAGAATTTCCTCGGGGCTTGAAGCATTCTTGATCTGGAAGGACTGCTTTGTTCTCAGTCCACCTCCTGTGCTCACTTCACTGAGCAGTATTGACTATGGCAGCTGCTGCTTGGCGTCAGTAATGGCACACGGGTTCATTGGCATCATGGGTCCTTGTTAAAAGGGTCAGAATCATGGCGTGCTGTAAGCAGATTGGTGACCTGGACATCCTGTGAGTCTGTGACACATTGTTTTGAATGCTTCTTGGCATGGCGATAAAAAGGTGGAATGCTTGATTTTTATTTTCTGGTGTCTGTCTTTCTGGGATTTAGTCCTTCCTGTTTTCTTTAGTATTTCTGTATTAGACTAATAGCGTGTGTGTTTTCAAGTAGATTTTCAAAAAGTAGTTTCCAGGTCATCTCACATAAGTATGTTTTCATCTTAATTAGATTTTAAAAATAACTGTTAAAAGAAAAAGAGTAAACTCATTAAGGTCATGTCTTTAATTTCTGGTCCATCTCACTCAGTGTCTAACATAAAGCTTCAGATTGGCGGCCAGAAGTAAATAAATTGTTAATGAACCACCTCGTAATACTTGTCTAATCGAGGTGCTTTGTTATTTATTTATTATTTATAATTATTTATTCTTCGATTAATAATTTCAGTGTTGACCACTATTACTTCTATATAGAAAAACTCAAGGTATCTTCTTACATGTCTCTGAACACATGTGTAATTCTCCATGCATTTGGCACACATCCATGCTCTAGGGAACAAGCCACATGTTTCGTCCATACAGAACAAATGGTTGAATGTTGAGCTATAGCTTCAGCCCTGTGACTGTGTTTGAGGGTCAGACATTGTATTCAATAGAACAGGAAACGCGGGAGTCGTGTAGCCTGACTTGCTTGGTCTGGACTGGAAGCACGCAGAGAGTGATGGTGCATACTCCTCATCCCAGTTCCTAGCTGCCTGTCACTTCAGGCTGAAGCAGGAGGGTCATCAATTGGAAGACAGCATGGGCTACATAGCAAGTCTATCTCTGTCTGACTCTTGTTTGTATACATATATGAGAATATGTATGTGTATATACATATACACTATATACACACATTAAGGGTGATCATATAGCAATAGTGATTTTTGAATTGAACTTAACATGAAAATCTAATTTTGGTGATTTATGATAAAATTTGTGTCATGTAACATTAGACAACATTGTACATGAATTAATGCATACATTTTGACGGTGTTACATATATGTATTGAGTACATTTCAACTAAAGGTCCATTCACAGGAACCATATTTTTAAATTTGAGTTGAATCTACCATGTTCTTAATGTATATATAAAAGTCTGTAGATAGAATAGAAGTAGAGTTGTTTTCTTTTGGACAAACTTTTATGTAGCTGGGGCTAGCCTCCAACTTGGTATAGGGACCCAAACTGGTTTTGATTTCTACAAGTTGGATCACAGGAAGTTTAGCCTTTTAAAGGTTTTGATGGGTCTTTAAATTTTTATCATTTTAACTTAGTTTAAAAAAAAACAATATTTACTCTATTTGCAAAACACTTCAATGTTTTAAATGTGTCTTTTGGTCTTTTTGCATCTGTTGTATCTCAACCCAGATTTCTCATTTTCACCCTTTGCTATCTTTTGTATCTGACTGTCCAGCACTCCCAGATTTTAAATTCAAAGTGCAGCCTCTTAATTTTCTTGCGCCACACATGGAAATCTGAGCCAGGCCTGGGAGAGAGACATGGACCATGCCTCTCTGATAGGCCTGGGGGGACCGTTCCTTCTAGTGTCTCACCCGGATGAATTAAAAATGTGAGTTACTCATCATTTGCCTATCAATTTCTTCATTACCAAGAGCCACATCCCATTAATTTTAGGTAATTTTGTAATTCCCAGTAGCTTCTGCTGCAGCATGAGATCCCCTCGGTTTCATGTCGTGTTGGTCTCTGGAGAGATGAGAACTCGATTATGTACAGAGGCTCCGAAGGGCCAAACAGTTTTCAGACTGTCACTAGCTTAGCTGCTGCATAGATTCTTCATGAACTCCCTCTTGAAGCTGCTTCTGTCTGCTCCTGTTTGCTCTCTCTGAATCTAAGCCTCAGTAGCAATAGAAATCATGAAAAGGTAGAAACCAGTGGCTCTAGTACCTTCCCAAGAACCAGTCTCTGTAGCCTTCTGTTGCCCTAAATACCTTAAATGCAGCTATTCTAGATAGATAATATGTAATTAAGATCCAGCCATGTTTGAGTCATACACCATGGGGGAGCTACATTTTAATTATTATTGTGTCCAAAGAATGAGATTCTCGGCCGCCTTGACACATGTGTGTGAGTCCCTGATGTAACTGATTTGCTGGCAGCATAATGACTCCACTGAGTTAGTTCAGTAAGTGGTAGACTCGTAGCTGTCGCTTGTTCAGTGTGCAGGGCCCATCCCAGCTTGGGGTGGCAGAGATGGGTTATTGGGGTGGGGGTGGTGTTTCAGCATTTTTTTCTACTTTGGAGCCTATATGTCACCATCTCATGAATATGCACTGTCTGCTTTTCTCTGGTTTCTCTTTGCTTCTCCATAGTGGTAGAAGTGTTTCCGGATCCGCTCCTGAAGTGAGACAGAATCGTGTTCCTCTAGATTTGTTCTTCTGGTTGTAAAGGTTGGAACTGAAAAATCTACTTGGTTTAGGTTTTTGTTAGTGTGGGTGGTTGTCATGCATTAAATTAGAAAATTAGATTTGGAATTACTTCACTGAAAATGAAAAAAGCCGTAACCAACACCAATGACCAAGTACTGAGGAGCTTTGAAGAATGCTTCAACGTTTAAAGAAAACAGTTGCGTTGTGTTGAAAAGCACCATGTAGGTGCTTTTAAAGATGATTAATTGGGGTGTTTCTGATAGAGTGCCTGGCTGAAGTGCACGTGTGGAAGGGTGTAAGGGTAGACTAAGTCTCCTGTGTGGCCCCTGCACTATTGACATGGTACACTGTTTGAAGTTCTGCTTATGGTGCTCAGCAGCACCTCTGTGTCCTGACCTCCAGTAAGTTTTATCTGAATGATAGTGTTTGCAGATAAAGGAAGTTAATTTAATTGTCAGCGAGAGGGTTGTGAGCTCCCCTTAGACTCAGAGGACCGGCAAACAGGAGGCTGGTTATGTTAGATTTTTTTTATCCTAAAAATAATTATGAGTCATCGAAGTGCCGGTAAAGCAATAAGTGCAAGACATTCCAGACGTCTTAGATCAGAGCAAGAATTCAGTCTCTGAGAAGGCTGATTGAGTGCTGGGTGGTACTGGTATATTGGAGGGCAGAGTTCGAGCCTCTGCTGGGCAGCCATTAAAAAGCAAGGGCTTCCCACCATGGCAATTAGGGTTCTAGCTGTGGCCTGAGATAAATATTGATTTTTGAAAAACCATGATTTTGAATCTCAGCTCTTTAAGCTCTCTGCTTTTAGATTCTAACTTCCTTCAAAAAAATTAAATGCTTTATTTAGGACCAAATAAGTTTAGGGGTTTCCCATGCCTTTATTTTCACTGCGGAGTTCTCTTAGCGTTTGATCGTTAAGCAGCAAACCAGTTTTTCTTGAATGTGTGTATTCATTCACCTTTTATCACATACCTTGTCTTACGAAACAATCAGTAAATTTCTCTTTAAATTATACAAATGCTTTAATTCATCTGAAAATCTCACTTTTCTGCAAACAATTTTTTTTGTCTGTGAGTTTATCTATCTAAAAGTCCATTTATATGAAAAAAATAGTTGAGTGTAGCAGTTTAAAAGAAATAGACAGTGCCAGGAAACCTAATTTTTAAAACTATACATTATTTTCTCAATAAAATAAAACTTTTCTTAAAAACTGAAAACTCTATAGAAGTAGGACTAAATGCCATTTCAGTGGTTTCTAGGATCACGGTTAGGGACAAGACATTGAACCCATTTAGACATTAAGTAAAATGAATAATGAAGGGTTGAAAATGTATTTTCTTACCCGGGCGATGGTGGCTCAAACCTTTAATTTTAGCACTCTGGAGACAGAGGCAGATGATCTCTTATTTCTGAGATTGAAGCCACACTGGTCTACACAGTGAGTTCCAGGACCAACCTCCATGAAGGATCTGGAAAATTACCAGTTAGACGTGACACAGGCAGAATAGGATTGTAAGTAGATTCTGTGGTCATGTGGTGAACCTTGGGATGGTGAGGCTCTTGATGGTTGGACTGTGGCCACCGGAAATCCCAAAACCTTGGGTAACACATCTTTGAACAGTCGGTGGCCAGTACTCCTGGAAGCCCAGGGGAGGAAGCCTATCTTGTGACATGTAGTCCTGAATGGGAGGCGTGGGAAGTGGGCCTCAGTACCACAGACAGTTTCCCACTAAGAATCTGACTTGGATCCAGACCCGTGTGTGTGTGTGTGTGCGCACGCGCGCATGCCATACTGCTTTTCCAGTTAGGTGGCCTTTCCTTTAAAAATAATCCCTGATGAGGAAATCAACCATATCTTTACCCACTTCTCTCCCTCCCTCCTTCCCTCCCTCCCTCCGTATACCCCCCATCTCATAAAAGTGCACAGCATTATTATTAGCTCATTTATATTGGAGAGTAATGTCTACTAAGTGGATGATAAACAAACAAATACATAAAAGCTAATGGTGACAGTCATAGGCTACAGAGGTGTCTTGTGTGGGAGGCAGAATGTCAGCACACTCTGGAGTCCCTTAATTGAGCACCATTTCCTAGATAGGCCCAACTGCCTAAATGTATTTTAACAAATATGGCAATATTGTGTTCTTCCTTTGTTACTGATGGTTTATTCTTTTGTGGATTGGAGGCCATAAATATAAACTACTGTAAATGGAACGATACCAGTTGTAAAAATTGATTTTTAGAATAGGATGGCAGAAATAATAGTATTTTTAGTTTAAGGTCATGGGAGCAAATTAAAACTAAAGAATTATGGGACGCTCTAACAAATGAGCCTTCCCTTCTACAATTCACGATTTTTATTTTTAATTACATGTGAATGTAGTGTTTGCGAGAGTATGTGTGTTTGTGCACCTGCTTGCGCACTTACATGCATGTTGGGCTGCACCTAGAGGCCAGAGAATAACTTTGAGGTTGTTCATCAGGCACTGACTACCGGTTTTTGAGACAGTGTCACCTACTGGTTTATGACTGACAGGTTAGGGTTAGAGTGATTGAGCCCAGAGATGGCTTGCCTCGGCCCCGCCCAGCACTGGATTTCAACCTATTTCTCTACAATTGCCTTTTTAATGCAAGTTCTGGACGTTGAACTGTCAGGTCCTCTTGATAAAGTGGCGAATGCTTTTCCCTCTATTAGCTGTCTCCCAATCCCTGAGATAACCCCTTCTTTATGGAGGTTGTTTTGAAAGGAAATTGTAGGTATTTCACCTCCTCAGCATCTGGCCCCTATGTGGTTGACCCTGGGATACTGAGACCAAGCTGTGATTCATACATGAAAGAAGAGATGAACTGATCTCCAACTATAGAGATAAGTTATGTCTGTCACAGGTATGCTTACTCATAATTTTACTTTTAGTATTGTCAGAGTTTAAGAATGATTTTTCTCTTTAAAAAAATGCATCTTTTGCTCTGCGTCTGACAATTATGTCTGGAATCTTGGCACTGTACATACGAAGTTTATGCTGTTATTCCCAGGAGTAACCGAATGGCTTAGTCAGCCCAGTTTTGTTCTTACTACTGGAAAAAGTACCTCAGCATGCCTGCCTGTGGTGATTCAGTGGCACTGTAGTCACAGTCTGATGGCTCTGTTTTCTTTTTAGGAATCACCCTCACCCTCCTGAACCAAAACACATGCTGCTGTGAGCAAGTCAGGTGCCAGAGTTCCAAAGGACTAATGATGATGCATTTATTTAAAACTATTAATATTCAAATATATGTTAAGTTTCCTTAGGAACTGAGGTCAATTTGGTGAGAGTTGGGGTCCTGGGAGCTTTAGATCTCAGGAAGAATGTAAACTATATTAAAGTAGCTTTTTTCAATGCAGGATACTGAGTGAGTAGTAGCAGATACACAGTGCGGGGGTGCTCAAGGTGAGAGGAAGTATTTAGGGTTGGGAGGCTTCTCACTTATTTAAAGTAAGTGATGTCTGTCTGTCTTTCCATCTTTCTATTCTTTAATGTCTATTTCTCTCCTCTCTGTCTAAATCTAACCTTTAATGATCAAACCAACAGAGCAAATCAGGCAACTTTTGGTAAGGAAAGGTATGCTTTCATTTCCTTTTCTCGTTTC
Source organism: Acomys russatus (assembly GCF_903995435.1). Lineage (NCBI taxonomy): Eukaryota > Metazoa > Chordata > Mammalia > Rodentia > Muridae > Acomys > Acomys russatus. The sequence continues at coordinate 37,956,623 of NC_067159.1, forward strand.
TGTAAACTGCTGCTACATTCCCAGGCATCTCAGTTCTCATTTCTGTGTTAAGATAAGTGCCTTGATAGTTTTTAGACACCAGTGACCTGGTGAACTTAAACTCTTGCCTCTGGCACTTACTATTTCTCTCTCCCAGGACTGGCACTCTGGACTAACAGTTGGGGCTTTTTGGCGGCTTGTTGCTCCGTAGGCTTCTGAAGCCTGGACCAATGCATCCGTGTCAGGAGGAGAATCCTTGCCACAAAGATGGTCACAGGTGCAGTAGAACGTCTGAGCAGTCCTTGTGCCCACAGTTGTAGGAAAAAGTAGATGTCTCCAAATTGATTGTCATAAAATTGCCCTTTACCCATATGCCCTTGGGATGACTATGGGTTTTGAAGATGCTTCATTGAAGGCTTGACTGTGGAGTATAAACTCTTCTGAGATGAGGAAGGTGGGAAGGAGAGAGACTTAAGAAAATGTATGAAAGTCTGAAAAGAACATGTAATGTGTCATGAAAAGTAGAAACTTTTGGGAGTGTCAGGAAGTTGAAGTTAAAGAGCCTATGGGGTCTAGTGTATAACCAGTTTGCAAGATATTAATATATACTATAGTTTTTTCCAAAAAGAGCCATTGGCCTTTTAGCTTGGCAGTGCCATTACATGCAGCTAAGTCGTGAGGCAGTGTGAAGGGAAAGCCTGGGGCTGCAGTTAGTTAGAAGGCCAGAAGGAGGCAAGATCATTTAAAACAATGAATATGGTTTTTACTTATTTCACAATTTGGGACCCATCTTCTAGTTGATAACAAGTTATCAGTGAGGTAACAGGATTTTTCCCCCTTGATACAGTCTTTAAAGACAATGAAAACTGTAAGTCAAATTAAAGTGATTTTTTTTTTATTATTTAATTAATTTATTTGGATTACATCTCAATTGTTATCCCATCCCTTGTATCCTCTCATTCCTCCCTCCATCTCACTTTCACCCTGTTCCCCTCCCTCCTGTCTGTGACAGAGGGGGACCTCCTCCCCCACTACATGGTCATAGGCTATCAAGTCTCATCTTGGTAGACTGTTTATTCTTTCTCTGAGTGCCACCAGGCTTCCCCACCACAGGGAAGTGGTCACATATGGGGCACCAGAGTTCATGTCTGAGTCAGTCCCCGCTCTCCACTCAACTGTGGAGAATGTCCTGACCGTTGGCTAGATCTGAGAAGTGGTTTGATGTTTACTGCAAGTGTTGTCCTTGGTTGGTGCAGTAGATGTGATGTTGGTTTTAAAAGTAGGACCAGTGACACCTAAAATGTACAGCTAGAAAAGATTTAATACACTTACATAGAGGAAGGAAAGTGCTTGTACCATCCTCCGCCCCATGGGACACACTTATGTATGAGGGGGGTTGGTAAGGAGTGTTTTACTTCAGATAAGGTCAAATATTTGTCAACACATTTCTTATATGGCCACAAAATAGACTTAAAAAAAAAAAAAAAAAAAGAAATCGAAAGCCATCAGAAATCAAACTAATTTAATGGTGAGGCTTTAATGTACAACTTGTTGAAAGAAGTGTGCTCCTGTCTAGAAGTCTGTGACTGTGTGCCTGTCTGTGTATTCTTAGGAGCAGTGGCAAACCCCCTCAAATATCCCCACATACCTGAACATCATTCCCTCCGCTTCCTCTTCCTGTGCGTCTCCTCTCCTTCTTTACCAGTTCTGTCACCTTTTCACTCTCCTTTATCCGTGTTTCACTTATGCCAGTTACCACTCTGGGAGTGCTCTACCCGACCTGTGCCTCTCCCGACTTCTCCTTTCCCAGCCTCCCTGTGAACAACACTGGAAATAGCACACAATGCAGAAGGGAACAATTACCTGGGATTTGGCCTTGTGAACTGTGGAGGCCAATAAGCTTGCAAACACTTCCTGAGGGTTCAGATTTTATTAATCCTCTCTCTAAATTCACCTCTTCACTTCGTTGTGTATTACCAGCCTCCCTGGTTGGGTCCCCCCCCCCCCCCCACGTCAAGATTTACTTTTTCCAGCTATGGCTACATCAAAGCAGAGTTCCTGGAAATGCAACTGAGAGAGAAGAGCTTATCACAGAATCCTAGGTTCTCTGTGTTTGAGGGTGTTCTGGTTCTCATACAATCAAGCACAAAATCCTTTCACTAAGGAAGTGTAGTTAAGCAGCCTGATTCCAGCTGCTGTCTGGAGCTAACCTCAGAACCCCAGAGCTGGCCTTGCCAAGGCACAAGATACTGTCTCCCCAAGTGTATTGCACATATGCAAGTACAAACCACTGATTTAAAGTCTTCATTTTGAAATGCTATTACTTTTTTTTGGAATTCCAAGGTGTTAATGTTTAGTAATTTCCGAGGCTATATTGAATTATTTTTTAGTTGGTTCTTTAAAATATGTACTCTGCACCCCTCTGCTACACACATTTGCATGATTAGAGTTGTTTTAGACTTAATGCTCTGGTATACAACAGTCTGATCAAGCCCATCTAATATTACAGTGGAAGGTACTTACTCGTTCAGTGCTGGGAAATGGGACGCTGAGGCCTTATGTGCCGGGCATCCATTCAGAAATTCCCTAAAGAGGCAGCTACTCACAGTTTGTTAATTGGAAAACCAAGCCGGTCAATAAATGGGACCACACCAACTCTGCTTTCCAGAAGTTACCTTTGCAGAGTTTATGTATTTCCTCAACTCCTCTAATTAAATGGCTCTGCTCACAGTAGTGTGTGCGGCTGCTGCTGCTCATGTGCCCTGGGGTGGCTCACCTGGGACTCATTTCTCCTTGTTGGGGCTGGCTGGCTCTATCCCTTTTGCAGTTGAAATCTTTGATAGTTGGAATTTTGCAAATTTCAGTAAGTTCTGTGCATTGACAAAAGCATATTTGGGAGAACATAATCAAAATCAACACTACTGCAAAGATTCTTTTTTTTTTTTTCCTTTCCAAATAGGCGTAGAGAGACTGTTTTGATTTTTTTCATGAAGTAAATGGATCCCTGATTTAAGACAAATTGGAAAGATAAAATGTAAAATTCCCTTTTTAAAAGCAAAGCTGCCGTTTAGTTTGTTTTTGAGTTTTTATATCTCAGATTGAAATGGATAAATATATGCATAAAATTCAACTTGATTACTATATAATAACTTTGGTAGATGCGTCAGATGCACCATGTGCATGGTTTTGAGTTATAATTCCGTTCTTACAAAGCTCCCCTTCTATTAGCATTTCAGAAAGCACCATCTATGTGTGGCAATAGTTTATAGTTCTGCCACCTTCTATATTTACCATATAAAGATGAGTCTCCTGGTGATTGCAAAGAAAACCCTCTGTTCTGGTCGATGAAAAGTGCACTTCTATTCCGAGTTCCTTGAAACCCAAGTGTTCTCACTGCTTGTCCTCCAAGATGAAGAATTCATGTCCACTTAAACTTATTTGTCACATCACATTTTCTTGTGTTATACCTTGACCTTAGACAAGCACAGCTGGGAACGTGAGTCACTGAAGAGAATTCCTGGGGAAAGACACTATGTAGAGCAGGCAGTGATGTCACTTGAATGCTGAGGCCCACCACTATGATGGAGCATGACAAGTTAAATTCTGTCTTGATTCTTCTGTATTACACAGCAAAAGCTTCTTGAACGAGTTTATCTCTGCAAAGTATTAAGCACTATGCACAAAACTAGTTGATTGTCGTCTTATAATATTCAGTAAAGGAAGAACTAAGCTGCAGTTTGTGCACAGTTGTGCTTCCCCCCCTGTTAATACTACACCGTCTTTCAGTACAGTGAAGTGAGAAGCCACAGGTCCTGGGGGGAAAGCAGGCATCAGGCGGGAGGGAGATCAGGTCAACTTTTAAGTTATGGATAAACCAACAACTCTCCTAAAACTGATCAACATTCACTTTCTAAAATGTATTTAATTATAGTGTTTCAATTGTCATTATAAAACATGTTATCTTTATTAAATGTTATACTCTATCTTATATACATGTGGATTAATGTACACACTACACCTGTGCTTTCAATGTTGAACTCATCAATAGAAGTATATTTATTTTAAGGTTGAAATATTATTTAAAATAGATCTTGCCTGATTTTAAAAAGAGCTGTAAAATTTGTACACTAAATGCTATCAATATTAAAACAAACAAACAAACAAACAAACAAACAAAGTATCCCTTTGGGGTTGGACCACACAGAGTTCAAGAGCATTTTCTCTTCTTGTAGAGGACCTAAGTTTAGCTCCTAGCACCTTTGACGGGTGGCCCATAAGTAATGTGAGTGCAGCTCCAGGGATCTAGTGTGTTCTGGCTTGCATACATGTAGCATGCACACACAGACATACGTATGTACACATAAATAAAAACAAGAACTGCCTCTTGAACCATGGCAGGCTTCCTCTTCGCCTGATGTGGTGTTGATTTCCCACCTACTTCAAATGATACTTGGTGACATCAGTATCTCTCACACTTCATAGAAGACAGCCTAAGTAAGGGACTTTTCCAAGTGGGAATAGATTTTTAAGTCCTTACACGAATAGTGCAGTCTCTTCCAACAATATGTTTGTTTTTATCCAGAGAAAGGTTTCTTATAGTGCCTGTGTGAAAGCAGTGCTTTGGCAGATGCCAAGTTCTGAGAAGCCCAAGTTGCATGTGCAGCTGTGGGGTTGGAGCTTGAGTTCAGCGGCACTCCCAGATGATTCATTCACTGTCAGAGCTCGCTTTGCTTTTGACAGTGGTGAGAAGAGTCTCTATGGAAACGCATTTCGGTAGCCAGTGCTTCTGTATCTGGGCACTCCACATCTGCTTTGGTAGCAGTGGGCACTACTCAGTGCGAGGCCCAGGGTGTTCTAAGCCCTTCCTTGCATCGCACACTTTCTTCTAGCTGTAGTAGTGGGGTTTCAGGAGGTGCAGGATGGAAACATATATATATGTGCACCTAGGCCCATGTATGTTTATATGTTTGCTCATGTGTATGTGTGTATGTCTTCTGTGTGTGCTTGTGTATACATGTGTACTTGTAGGTTTGTCTTTTTCTCTCTCATGTGTGTGTATGCATGCTCGTGTGTGTGTGTGTGTGTGTGTGTGTGTGTGTGTGTGTGTGAGAGAGAGAGAGAGAGAGAGAGGGAGAGAGAGAGAGAGAGAGAGAGAGAGAGAGAGGAGGAGAGAGAGGAGAGAGAGAGGAGAGAGGAGAGGAGGAGAGAGGAGGGAGGAGAGAGAGAGAGAGAGAGAACTAGAGACAGTTGCAAGAATCCTCAGGTGTCAGAAAAGTCACAAATGGATCGCAGACTTGACAGAGTAGGGTCAGCCGAGTTCTGTTTTGTCACTTACATTCGAATCCTTCAATGCTTAAAGTCTGAAGCCATACAATATTCATATACAGTTAGAATAGTACTACTGTCATATTGTAATTTCAGAGCTCTGTGTATTTTAACATCAAATCAAGATCATAACCGTCCTATGCAGCACTGTTTCATTTCCATAAATATTTTGTTGAAAGAAAGCATGGTTTTCCTAATTCTCATAATTTTTTTCTTTTTCTGTTTTAGCAATACTGAATTTATCATTTCTTATTCTCATGATTCAAGTTTCTTTAAATGAATAAAAGTTCCAAGTTGATTGCTTTGCCTTAAGTGTTGAAAATTTTCTTATCAAACAACATGGTACAAGACAGCCTTTGTCTACAACATGTTTTAGAGAAGAAAAAAAGAAAGTCTTTGTTTTCATATTAGTCTTTTGTTGTAATTTCTTTGGTTTTAAAGTTTTCTTAATTTTTATTTCATTTTATGTGTGTGTGACAGTGTAGGTATATGTCACATGTGTGAGTGTTCATGGAGAACAAAAAAGGGTGTCAAATCTCCTGGAGCTGGAGTTACAGCAGCTAGTTAGTTTCCAGATGTGGGTTTTGGGATCTGAATTTGGGTTTTTGGAATTGCAGCAAGTGCTCTTAACCACTGAGCAAGCCATCTTCCCCAACTCCTCCTGTGCTTTATACATAGCACGTAATAACATCTTTAGTTTTTCCATTTTAAATCCCTCTTAGCAGTCCAACTGTGCATATTTTATGTTTCCTCTGAAAATATACTTGTATATAACCAATGCCAATTTACTATATATGCTATTAAAGTCATTCTAGAGCCATTAAACTCTTTGAATCATCAAAGAGTTCTGCATTTTTTAATGATTGGGCTTTATATTGAATTTTGAATCATTTTATGGTAACTATGATGTGCAGAAGTATTTGTTATCAATGTGTCATATCAGCATTTGTTTTTGTGAAAGTCTGTTAAAAACTGCATTCTTTCGACATTTGCTTTATTTATTTAACACACATTCATTGAGCGTCTTTTAAAAGTTCTTTTCTTTTGAAATTCTGTGTATGTGTTTGTTGGGTTGTGTATATGCATATAAGTTGAGACATCCTCAAGGCCAGAAGAGGGCCCTGCATCCTCTGCAGCTGGAGTCATAGGCGGTTGTGAGTTTCCACCATGTGTTCTGCAGATTGGACTCTGCTCTTTTGCAAGAACAGCACTTGCCCCCGACTCCTGAGTAACATCTTATTCCCTCTGAAAACCACAGTCATTTTTTATTAGCAACTAGTTATAAAGCTCTAAGCATACTTAACAACAAAACATTTCTGTCCTAGTGTGCTTTGCATGCTGGTGGAGACGTGGCAGAAAAGCACTTAAAAGTGTCATTAGACACTCTAGTCATGGTTGGTTCCATGAGACTTCTATATAATGTGTGTTGACTTCTTTGTTCTCGCAAACGTTTTTCTGCTTAGTCAGAATGCTGTATTTCTGTAGATTCGGTGCTTGCGGTATGTGTGTTTCCAGTTAGATACACTAGGCTTTGAAGAGCCCGCTTTCAGGTGCCCAGACACAGCGCAGTGTGTTAGTGTAGGCAGGCAGGACTTCTGACCTCATTGGGACCCTGTAGGGCACCTTCAAAATGGAAACACAAGCTGAGAGTGTTTAAAAAAAAATGACCCTGCCATGTTAAGGAGATAAAAGTGAACATGCAGAGAAGAGACAGTGAAGAGTCGTTACTATCCTTTTCCTGGAGTGGGAAAAACAAATAAGGATAAGAGGGAAAGAAAACTAAGAAGGAAGAAAGAAAAAGCCAAACCATGACCGAGTGAAACAAAACAAAACAAAACAAAAACGCTCAAAAACCAAAAAGCAGGAGTTAGGAGATCTAGGAAAGAACTCAGATGGTGAGGACCCATAATTAAACGTAGTGATCCCAGTGTCTAGGTCAGCCCGAAGGGGAATCCCGATTTGTGCTTGTCACAGCATGAGGGTCAGCAGCAGGTGGCTCAGTCCTTGGGCTGCCTCGCTTTGGACAGTGCATTTGTGCTTCCATCTGCATTTCACATCTTTTATGTGACTCTTAAGTCACTTCTGATGTCGGTGCCTTTGTAATCTATGTCTGATGAGTTACTTTATGTGTTAATTCATTCCAAAGTCACCCAGCCGTAGAACGTTTCCTCACCAGGACCATTTTCTAGCTCTACTTTAAATATGAATAAACTGGAGATTGTCTACTTTCCATATGATGCCGATGACTGTACAATTTTCATTTTAGGGAATATTTCTATTTCTCTGTGTGGTATAATAGGCTATTTTAGATAAAACTTGTATCAGCTAACATTTTGTATAGTCATACATCAAGATTATATATATTTTATGCTTTTAAATTTCATTATGTAATTCATTGTAAATGGTACTGCGTTACATAAGGGCATTTTCATAAAGTATATACTGTGTTGAACATATTCCCTCAAAATTATATCTTTATGTATTACATAAAAGCACTCATGATTTTGGGCTTCAGAGATGGTTTAGTGGTTAAGAACACTTGCTGTACAAGCCTTAGAACCTGAGTTTGGGTCCTGACTCCCGAAGAAAAAGCTGGGAGTGAAAACACACACACACACACACACACACACACACACACACACACACACACACACACACACCTCTGCTGGCTCAGTCTTGTGAATACAGGAGGCAGGAGGATGCCTGGCACTTGCAGGCTGCCAGCCTAATTCCAAGGTCTGCCAATGACTTGATCTCAAGGGAATAAAGCAGAGAGTTGTGATGTCCTCCTCTGGCTTCTGTGGGCGCGCGTGCGTGCACGTACACACACACACACACACACACACACACATCCTTTCTCTCTCTCTCTCTCTCTCTCTCTCTCTCTCTCTCTCTCTCTCACACACACACACACACACACACACACACACACACACGAAGCAGCAGCATTTCTGTGGATAGAGATAAAAGAGAAAATAATTGTTTCATTCTAAAGTGTGTTTTCTCTAATGGTTGCTTCTGTGTGTGTTTCTAGCGCTGTTTCGCTAATCAAGCATCTTAACTTGAAAATTAATTATATTATCAATAATGCTGTAGCGTTCTTATGGCTATGTCATTGTGGAAGAAACTACACTTGGAATCTTGTTTTCCTTGCTAAGTGAAATTTATCCTATCTGGACCTTGAGGCTCTCTGTTCTAAATTAAGTCATGAGGCTGTTGTACAGACCCACGCAGCTAATAAATTTGATAGAATTTAACAAGTTATAATTTTATCTAAAATCTGAGGTCGCACTAAGTAAATGAATATGAGGAAAGCCCTTTTAAGTGAGTTACATTTCTCTCCTAAGGAAAATCTGAACCAGTCAGCTAATCACCCATTTCCCCAAAAGAATGAATTAGCTAATTAATCATAAAGGGAGAGCCAAGGTCAAATTTAAGCCCATCATTCCATTAGGAGAGCCTAGGGGACTACATGCTCCATCCTTTGCATGGGGGAGTGCCGGGTGGCTGTGAGCAGTGTGACACACTTGGGAAGACAACCAGGTTCCCACCTCGGCTGCTGGAAGACAGAGAGGGTGCCGTTCCTCTTTCACAGTCATGCTGGACAGGAGCTGAACAAGAAAAACAAGCTACCCTATCGTGTGACATTTTTTTTTTTTTAATTGAAGAGTGGAAAAACAAAGGCAAAACAAGATCAACTCTGGCATGGCATTGTCACTAGGGGTAGTTTTAAGGTATGCTTTGGGGAGAGTAGGGAGTTGAGGGTTTCAGAGGGTAACATGTCTGTTTGGGTCAGCAAATTAATTCTGTCTATATTAATGTGCTTCTCATGTATAGGAAAAGTAGGTGGCTCTTCTCTCTTAGTAAGCAAAAGGGGAAAAAGAAAAGAAAGAAAGAAAAAGGAAAAAACAAAAACAAAACAAAACAAAACAAAAACACAAAGTGAGCCAAAGCTCCAGGCTAAGCCATGGGATGGGCTGGCAGCATGACTCATTATGGGTTGGTGACTGAGCTGGACCTGGAGGTACTGGTGCCGGCAGTAGTTTAACCCGTTCATTTACCCTTGACACTTAGTAGAACGAGGAAAAGGCTCTCCAAGAGATAGGGATGTGTGATTTGTAACCTAACAAGTCATTCCAGATCAGGTATCACTGAGCCAGGGAGGACATGTGTTTGATTTCAAAAGAGCAGCCTGTAGCAGTGTGCCTCTTCCCATAAGTCCTAAAGTAACAGTGGTGATGCACACATCAATAATTTATCACAGTCCTAAAGTAATAGTGGTGATGCACATATCAGTAATTTCACAGGGGGTTCAAAAATTTAGTAAATGACTTATGGCAATTTAAAGTGTTTTCAGAATTCACTTATAATCCCTTGTAAATCCTGCATTGAGTATGGGGGTTACTGTAGTTTTGAACAAAGGAATGAGGAAAAATGAAGAAGGCCAAACCTCTAAAGAAAACAGGCAAATTAAGGGCAATTTGGTTTTCTCCTGCGGTTGTGTGTCTCCAGCTGCAAGTGTGAGAGCTTTCAGAGCACAGCCTAGCCGAGACCTTATGAACCATGGATTTGTCGTGGTGTGCAGGACATGTTTCAGTGCTGCCCAGAGGCTGTGCTCTGTCCTTTCACGTTAGCTCCTGGGTGTGGCTCTGCACGGTGTTTTACAGTATATGTGCTCTGGAGCAGCAGATGGTGGGCACTTTACACCCCCTTGTCCCCCTGCAGTCCTCCCTACAGATCCATGGTGGAGAACTCTTAGTGTGGTTCACTGATGCAACAATGCTGATAGTGGACTGGTTTTTTTTTTTTTTTTTTTTTTTATTGTACCTTTACATACAGTGTGATCTAGGAAAAGTGACTATATGAAACCTACAGTTCCAACTTGAACTTACAGGATTTTGTTCTTTTCTTTCTTGCTTTCCTTTTCCTTTTTTGCTTTGTTTTAAATTGTGTGCATGGAAACTAATTAGAGTGCCTTTCAGAACTACAACACCCAAAACACCCACTTTGAATTCTGTGACCAATAATGTATCAGACCTATAATATGGAGTTAGAAGCCTTTAATATTCATGAAATTGTTGCTTTACCAATAAGATAAATAGGAAATACTGATTTTAGACAGTTGTTCATAAGAACGATAGCCTTTACTGAAATTACAGTTAGTTCATGTAATCTTCATGTAATTTTATGACTCCTGTTTAAGATGCACTGTAGGTTCTGACTCTTTGCAGACGATCCCTAGAGACTGTGTTGTCACAGCTCCTCACATGTTATGCAATGTGCAGTCTAAGTTAATGGTTCCCATTAGTTGGCCACTAATGACGAATATATGGGAAACTTACAAAAGCAAATCATTTCAGAGGAGAAGTCAGATGGCTTTCTCCTCCAAAACTGTAATTTGAATGATTTTGCTTAGGAATTGAAGACAAATACACTCATTGGGTTTTACCCACATTTTTGTAATCAAACCTATTGACATGGGGAGGGGGGCAGAACAGCCGTAATTTAGTGAATGGTTTTGTGTGTGAGCTGAGAATAATGGCTAGTCAGTGTATGAGATGCCGTTAGAGGGGAAAGCAGCAAGCGTTCTCATGGGGATTGGTTTCTTTTTCAATAAAAATCATGGCCAAAAACAATCTAGGGAAGAAAGGCTTTATTTTCACTTATAGTTTCAGGGGGGACAGTTCGTCCTGGCTGAAAAAAGCATGAGTATGTGCAGGGAACAGGGTCATGGTAGAAGCAGAAAGCAGAGTGTTTGTATTTCATCCTCATGAAGGACAGGGAGGGGAGGGGAGGGGAGGGAGGGGAGGGAGGGGGAGGGGACAGGAAAGGAAGGGAAAGGGAGGGGAGGGGAAGGAGAGGAGAGAGAATGCATATAAATGGGGCCCAACCCTGATACCTCAAAGCCCTCTTCAAGCAGTATGTCTCCTCCAGCAAGGCTCCACTCCTACAGGGTCTGTAACTTTACAAATAGCTCCACCAATAGGAACCATGTGTGATCGAGTAAGTGAGACTGGGGGACATTTTCTCATTCCAACCACTACATCATATAAAACTAAAATAAATATTTCATCTCTAAAATTTTTTCCTTAAACCCCTAGATAAGTATAATTTCCTTTGAGCATCAGAAAATCGAAATGGCTTTTTTTTTTTTTTTTTTTTTTTTTTTTTTCTGAAAGGCCTTGCTTGTTCCCTGCCTGGGATGAGTCCAAGATTCTGTTAAGGGAAATTTAGCATTAAGAAATCTATTTAATAAATAGATTAAAATAGAAGTAGAAATGTTCCGAATGAGTTAATTTTACCTTTTTCATGTGGCTATTTTTATAAAAGAAATAAACTGGAGAGGGCCAACCAAATCTCAGGTCCAAAATATGTTAATTGTGAGCTACAAATCATCATGTGTCCGTCATATCGTCTTAAGAAATTATCTTCTGAAATGGTGTTTGGTGATTTGAAAATGGAAGTCTGTTGAAAATATTCTGGCTTCTGAATATATATATATATATGGGACTCTGCTGCCTAGCTGGCAGGGACCCACGTTTTCTTCCCAAGTGCCATTGCCAGTTTTATACTTACAGCCAATGTCTCTGCATTTTCTGATTATAATGATAATGTGGGATGCCAAGAACTCAGAACACATTAATCCAATTTTAGAATTAAGAGGTTTTCTTAGTGGAAAACGGTCACTGTGTGCTCAGGAACTGGGCTTTCATGCATGTAGATTCAGCTCCAGTCTTATGGGGCTGAGGGGAGGCAGCCATACCTTGGAGCATCTGGCTGAGGAAGTAAATTAGGAAGTTTTCTTTAAAAAAGAGATTGAATTACCACAATTCCTTAGTAGTCTAAACACTACATATGGACAAGTTACTTTGTATTGTTAAACATTATGAAATTTGCTAGCAGCCTATCTGGGGAAGAGGGCCGTATGGTATATATGGAATAGTCTTTATTCTAAGTGTGTACTACTTTTAAGATTGCTTTTTAAAAAAATCAAACTTTGGGTAGTAAGTTTTATTGTTCATCATGGCTGGTGCAGTATAGTATTTAATTTTCCTTTTGAAAGTGTGTGTGTGTGTGTGTGTGTGTGTGTGTGTGTGTGTGTGTTTGGGAGTTTTGATTTTGAGAATTTCTATTAGCCCAGTCTTGATTACTCAACATAGTGTTTGTCATTAAGTGTATAAAGTGATAGTACATACTATGGAATTTTTCCTTGTTTTTCTTTCTGTCCTGTTACTCTACATTACTAATTGGTTTTCAAATTACTAAATAAATGTTCTTGCTGTATGTCGTGGTCAAATATTTAGGAAAATTTCAGTATAATGCCATAAAATATACCTTTCCGTGTGTGTGTGTGTGTGTGTGTGTGTGTGTTGTATATTTATTTACAATAGCTGTACAAGCCAGAGGACAATTTTGAGAACTGCTTTCCAGGCACTGTCTACCTTGATTTTTCAGACATGGTCTTTCTTGATGGCCTGGAGTTCATTACATAGTCTAAGATAATTGACCAGCAAGCCTCAGGTAGCCACCTCCACCTGTCTTTATAATGTTCGTGTTTTTAGAGTTTGCCACTAGGACTGCCTTTCCCTCCCAGGTGTCTGAAGTCTAACTAAGGTTCTTAAGCTTGCAGCGTTGCAAGGCAAGACTTAGCCAAATGAATTATCTCCCCCAAACATGAGTTCATGAAGAAACTTCTAGGTCTCTAGGAAAAATGATGGAACCAAATTAGTAGTAGAACATTCTCTTACTGATTTCAGATTGCTTATATGATTTAGATTTTTTAAAAATCCAGCCTTAAAATGAAAATGTAACTTACTTTTCCTTCCATCCATCCATCCATCCATCTATCCATCCATCCATCCATCTATCCATCCATCCATCCTCCATCCATCCATCCTCCATCCATCCATCCATCCATCCATCCATCCTCCATCTATCCATCCATACATCTCCTTTGTTCTTCCTTCCTTCCTTTTCATTTTTCTTTTTAATATTTCTTTCTCCTCCTCCCTCCATCTTTGTCCTTTCTTTCTGGTTGAGCCAGTATCTTAACCGTGGTAGACCTGGAACTTGTTGGGTAGACCAGGCTAAAGGCCAGTATCACCAAGCTCCGACCAAAACAAAGTAGGGATCATAGAGATCAATCCCAGGACCTTTTGGACGACCTCCCCACCCCACTTCTGTTTGCCGTACCGGGATGACTTAACTAACCACCTTCCCTAAGGTAATTTGAATCTGTCCTCATCACTGGCTTCCTCTGTTATTTTTGACCCTGTTTTACTGGGGTCATGGGTGACCTTCATTTTCCACTGTTGAGCATGAGTTGTTTTCCTTTGCTTTTTCTAAATCAATTGTTTCCAGAGTAGAATTTAAACTCAGTAATTAGCATTCATTCCTCCTGATGTTTGTGAGTTGACCTTATACTATCACGCACTATGACAAAATTTGGGTGTAACAATTTTTTTTTAATTAAGGGGGAAGTTCAACAATGACGGGGAGTACACGCTTCAGCTTTTCCACAGTTTAGTTCCAAACTTGATTTTCCCAAATGGGAAAAAAAGAGTAATTCAATAATACAGTGCAGGTTTTCCCTTAGTTAATGCAAAGTAAGTTACCTTTGATAATAAAAATGGAGTTACTTTTTGCATTTGTGGGAGCTGTTAGGACAAAACCTTCTTCTTTGGAGAGAAGACTGTCTTCACAGTTATACTACATTCTTTTTCTCCTCACCTTTTCTTTGTTTCCCAGATTTCTCTGTGCACACTTTCTTTGCCATTAGTTTATTTTTGCTCTCTTTTCCTTCTGTCAACTTTATTAAGAACCTTTCAAGTTTATTAAGGACCTTTTCTACTCCAGACTGGATTTTTGGAGTCCAATTGTGACCCACAGGCTTTGGAAGGAGAGAGTGTAATGATTCATGGCACTTCCCCTCGCATTGCCCACTGACAAGTCTTTCCTTCATGCTCGGACTTTGAGCATCACTCAGGACCTCTGGCTGAGTGCTCCCCTGTACAGAAAGTAGGCAGGTGAGCATTAACTTATTGAGTTGTGTTAGGGTTGTGCTGTTTTTTTTGTCTGTTTGTTTGGTTGGTTGGTTGTTTTTACTTCATCCGGTTATCTTTATTCAGAACCCATTGTGTACCGGTGACTGTGATTATATTCACTACTGATCTGGAATGTTCTCCAGGGGTACCCATGGAGATGTGAAGCAGAGGACATGGCAGTATCACAAGTGAATACATGATACCCCTGTGTATCCTGTACCTTGAAAATGGGAGGGCCTCTCCTTTTCTCACCATACCAGGGACCAGAGAGGTTGTGTGATACCTGGCTAATTTTTCCAGTTAAGTGGCAGATTGTGGCCTGAGTCTTTCTGTGCTAACTTGACAATCTATAAAAACAGTAGGCAATTTTATTCTTCTCAGAATTATATTTGGTAGTCTGAAAACTGAATATGCTTTTGGAAGCTATTTAGAGCACTGGTTTATTTAAAAGCTTACATGGTTTAGCATGGTACCGCAAATGGAATTGAATTGATGCACCTGGGTGTACACCTAAACTCTGTCCCTTAATAAATCAGCATGAAACCCTAAAGAAGTATTTAGCTTTTCTTTCTTAGCCTAACAGATAGCTAAGTAGTCTCTCCAAATATGAAGTCATGTGTGGTGCTTTGCAGGTAATGACATGAAATGCCTTTCCTTTGTGGCATCCTTCTTCAGCTAAGAATTTAGCTTATAAAGTGGGGGAGGGGGGCTCTTAGATTCTTCTATTAAATATTCTTTCTTGGTATGGAAGCTCAAGACTCCAATGCTGTCTTGTTGTTGTTTTGTTTTGTTTTCTTGTTGGTCAGGTCAGTAAGTATTTGATGATAGATGTTCTGATGTTTTGAGTTGGTGCTGGTGCTAAGTTGATGCTTGTGCTGAGTTGGTGCTGGTTCTGAGTTGATGCCAAGGTCTGAGTTGGTGCTCTCCTAGGTAGGCTTTGCATCTCTCAAGCCCTTTACTGTTCTTGTAGAGTCTTAGTGATGCAACTTTAAGTGAATCATGTTTTAGCTCTAAATTTTTGCTGGGTGGCATTTTTTGGTTACAATCTATTAGAGTACATGACACTTTGAATAGAAAATTTAAGTATTTTACAATGAACTCTGTGTACAGAGTTTGCCTGGGTGAAAATTGCATAAATTTAATATAAAAATACACAAAAATAACACAAAAAACTGCAGTGAATTTTTTGTTTTGTTTTGTTTTTTGTTTTTGTTCTTGTTTTTTTTTTTTAATTAGGAGTAACATTGGGATTGGAATGATGACCAAATTGTAGTCCCAAGCACACACAGCTGACCCTTCATTTCTTTTCATACAGTTTGCCTTTCTCTGTTAAGGAAAAAAAAAAAAATGCTTAAACCATTTTTAACTACTTAAGAAAACCTAAGGGTAAGGGGTAGAAATGACAATATGGAGAAAATATTTTTGATTCCTTTTTCAGAATTAGCAATGAGGGATTTTAGAGGAACCAATGGAATGCAGAAAAATCAAAACATCTTGTTATCAACAGCATATGTAAGAATATGTATGCATTTCTTCTCTCTTTTTATGTGTGTGTACCCGTGCTCACATGCATTTGGTTTTGTGAATGTCAGAGCACATGAACTACGTTATGATTCTATATGTCAGAGGACAACCTCCCATCTCAGTATTTCTTTCACTGAGGCACTGTCTCTCCTTTACTCCTTCATACCCGTGCTAGTCTAGCTGGCTTGTGACTGTGGTGGTCTTCTGTCTTCCTCCGTCTTCACACACAAACACTGCAATTACAGATCTGTGTTATGCAGTCAAGGTTTACGTGGGTTTTGGGGGATACAACTCAGTTACTCATAACTGCACCGCACACCCTTCGGCCACTTAGCCATCTCCTCAGCCATTGTCTCTGAATATTCACATTTCTCAAACAAGTCTACATTATTTTATATTTTGATTTGTTTTCTCACCTATTTAAACTGTTTTTGGGTATGGGGAATCCTTGAGACACAGGTTCTCTTTCCGGTTTGGGAACATGGAACATATGCATGATTGATAAATGTAACAGTGCATTCCTCTGATGCTACTTAGGGCTTTTGCTGCAGATGTTATTATTTCAGCATCACATTTGGTTAAATGGCTTTCCGTCAGTTATCCTCACCTCACTGAAAGTAACATCAGGAAAAACAGTATGACTAAGGATGGGCTTATGTCCACTCAGGACATCTGTGTCAGTCTCTGGCTTCTGTGTCATCAGAGCTTATCAAATCAGACCACTGAAGCAAACTTCAGATCAGACCACTGAAGCAAACTTCAGATCAGACCACTGAAGCAAACTTTGGCACTTGGCATTCATTGTCTGCTTTTGTTTTGCTTTGCTTTTCAGAGAGATCTTTCAGGTGAGTTTAGTGAACAGTCACACAAAACTCTCTGTCACATTGGAGCATCATCTTCAGCCTTCTGGCCCCATATATCTGACAGATATATTTGTGAGGCAGGAAGTATTGAGAACATGCCTGTCTTGGGAGAGTTTGGCTGTCGACTCTGCCTGCATCCAAGCTTGCCCATTTTTAGGGAGAATTCTGTCTGTGGTAGAAACAGGGACATTTTGCCCTGTGGCTTGTTTGTCATCTACATAAGGTGGTTCTTTGATGCTTATCATTTTCTTTGAGGTAGACTGGGTGTTGCCAGGAATTAACCTGTCTCATCATCAATGAATCTTTAAAATAATAAAGATGTCTTTAAATGCCATATTCTGTATGCCTCTGAGGTTTTTGAAGGCCTTATCTAACTATTTTACCTTATCTTTCTATAGATCATATCTATCTGTTACACATAGGATGTATAATCTTGTGATTAAAAATAGACTAGTAATTGATATAAACATGATTTCATCAACTAACAATTAACTTGTATAATTTATCTTAAAACATCCTGTAATAGCACTTTCAAAGTATTGGAAGTAAACTTTGTATTATAATTGAGTTGTAAGGGTACAGTACCTCATATCAGAGAAAGTGTGTGTGTGTCTGTGTGTGTGTGTGTGTATTATGTGAAGAATAATCTTATATCTGAATTCTATACTGATGTATCAACATTATACTTATTTTGCATCTATATACAAAATTCTATACCAGTGAAATAAAAATAACCTTGTGAGTAGCAATTAAGGCATTAAGTTGAGGAGTAGATTCACTAACCTACTTTTTGTCCTATTATCCCTATATATTTCTACAATCCCTCTTCTTTCTTTTCAACCCCTATCTCCAAATATAAGAATGAAAGATAAAGGAAAAGAGAGATATCCCTGAGTTCAATCTTGCTTTCTCTCTAAATAAGGCCAATAATAACTTATAGCCAACTCCTAAATGAAAATAAACATCTGTTGCCCAAGAAAGCAACCAAAAACCTACCCAACCCCCTTAAGGGAAATGGGTGTCATTCTCTTAAGATTTCTTCTGGCTAATTTGGGATGAATAATACCTTTTTAGGGGCCCAAATAAAATTGGGGAAAATGGTGGAACAAGCCAGGAATAGCATTTGTGGTCCAGTTTCTAAATGTTGAGAAATTCCAGGCTTAATTAGAGTTTTGGGTGAGATAGCCTGGAATGCTAGACCAGTTGGAATTGGAAGCTTTCTTTGTTTGTTTTTGTTTGTTTTTTTCCTTTTTTTTTTTTTTTATTACTTTTTTCTTGTTACATCTCAATGGTTATCCCATCCCTTGTATCCTCCCATTCTTCCCTCCCTCCCATTTTCCCCTTATTCCCCTCCCCTATGACTGTTCCTGAGGGGGACTTCCTCCCCCTGTATATGCTCATAGCGTATCAAGTCTCTTCTTGGTAACCTGCTATTCTTCCTCTGAGTGCCACCAGGTCTTCCCCTCCAGGGGACATGGTCAAATATGAGGAAACTGGGACAGAGGGGAGGACATCCTATTGGGACTCTAGATGGGAGAAGCATGGGAGAATAGCAAAGTAGAAGGGTCCAGAGGGTCCTAGAAACCTACAAGTAGAACATTATGATAGGCAGATTTGGGCCCAGGGGTCCCGCTCAAACTAAGGCACCAGCCAAGGACAATACAGGCGATAAACTTTAAACCCCTACCCAGATCTAACCAATTGGCAGAACATGCTCCACAGTTGAGTGGAGTGGGATATGACTTCCTCACGTACTCTGGTGCCTTATATTGGAAGCTTTCTTTGAAGCTGTCCTGGGAGTTGTTCTTTTCTGATGAGAGACAGCAACTGAAGTATTTGGTCCTGGAACATGAAGGATGCAGGATGTCAGTGTCCAGCATTCTGAGAGGAATGAATCCTGTGAGGTCTGATCCAGCATCAGTGTCCAGGGCTTTTGTTCTGAAAACATAATTTTTCACAAGCATTATACAGTCTTAAAATTATAAATGTATGAGGTGGGAGTGATGCACAGAACAATTAAGGCTGGTTCTCTTGCTCTTCGAGCAGAAAAAAAGACATCTGTAAATTTTCATTCATGCCAATCAAAGAATGCATCTAATAATAAATCTGTCATCAACAAGAATGCATAGACATTCATATCTCAGCCAGCTGCTATGGTTTTAAAGATACCATGTACTACTCTGTACCTTCAAGTCCCATTAACTTAAATCAATATTGTGTGGCTGTCATCATATGCTGCTAAATAGGCACTGCTTGTCATGCTCAGGATGTGATGTTAAGGTTTGCAGTGTGTGTGGTATGGGAATCAAACCTAGGGCTTGACATATGCCAAGCAAGCGCTGTACCACTGAGCCAGATCCCTATGTATTGCATGACAATATAGTATGTGGCAGAATACATAGAAATCAGAAACAAACAGGTCTTTTTAACTGCTTTTAATTGATATACAACTATGTCATACTAGTTTATTAAAGTAATATGTTTGTGATTTTGACTCTGTTCTCTGATGAGGTCTTGTGATCCCAGTACTAAGTATTCATGGTAGCATGACCTCGTGTTTTTGTCAATATAATTGTTTAATTTGTATATAGTAGTTTTTCTGAAAGTATACTGTAAATATGAGTAATTTAGACTGAGGCCACAATACCCACAGCGTAATTTTCTTCTTTGCCAATGTAGATGGATATCAGTATTGATTAGCCTGAAATTTGGGGATCATTTTTAGTGCTGGCTGTCAAGATACGCTTTTTGCTTTTAAGCCACTTTGATGGTACATTTATACAATGCTCGGATTTTTTTAAGGATGTAAATTTGCCAAGGGTAATGAGAATTTTTAAGCAAACAATAAAGTTTGCTAGGAGCCTATGGAACCGGTGGGAAATCACTGAAGCACAAGAAAAACAAATAACAGAAACTGTATGCACTTAACAAAGTTGAGTTCATTCTTTATACCAAATGCTGCTCTGAGGACTTGAGTTGAGTCTGCTTCAAGGCGTCCTTTCGCCGTCTTTGGAAAAGTATAATCCCATTTCCTCTTTACACGCTGTGGAAACTGGTTTCATAAGGGCTCTCTCAAGGACAGCCTTCTCCAGCCAAAATGTAAGAGTAGCAATTACATAATTCAGAACTAATAACCACTACACCTCGCTGCATTTAGAGCTTGGATTCTGCTCCATATTGCTCAAAATTGTCAACAACAGGTTGGCTAAAAAGCTTTTTAGGAATAAGTCTAGGAGAGGTGCACTTTAACAAAATTACAGGCCAGTCTGTGAGGTAGCAGCTAGCTGAGACAGAAAATACTGGAGTTGCAGTAGACTCTAAGCCTGGTGAAATTATTCTAAAGGGCTCACTTACCTGTGAATGAGCCCATCAGGACCCAAATGAAAGCAAAGCGTTGGTATCCTTTGCAAGCTGAGTAACGAACTAGTTATTGGTTATGGTATATAACATAATATTTGTTCCTTTTCTCGAGCTTAAGAAAACAAGAGCCTAGTGAACTGCATGTAGGGTAGATGCTGTTGTGTTTAGAGAATCACACAGTGAGGTGGGAACATACGTGGGCTAATAATGATCTGGGAAGGGCTGTGCCTGCCTCCTTGGGAAGGAACAGTGAACGTAGTTCCAGGAAAGGACATTTCTCAGAGAAGCTAGGAGCTAAGATTGTTCCTCAGATCACCCTTAGTGCTCTGTACAGGGGTATCTTAAGTCACATTTTAGGTAAGAGAGGTCGTAGAGCAAGGGTTAAGAACACATCATCTGATACAGTGATTGTGCTGTAAGCCCTAGCGTCTTCTACTTAGTGCCTATGTAAACTTGCTAATGTCACTCTTTTTCATGTCTAAGAAAAATAGAAAAACGCTACCTACACCACATTCTCACAATGTGCCAATGAAGTAACACATCTGAAGTATCTAGACCATCCAAGATGTTATTGACTATTGCTGTATTAGTTTGGCATGATTCTTCTTCTTCTTTTTTTTTTTTCAAATTACAAACTTAGAAGATGAAATTGAATAAATCTTAAGGATATAGTTTAGCTTTCTGCATGTTAAAACCGGTTAGGACTTGTCCAATGATTGCAGAGTGTCTTATAAATATGAGAGATTGCAAAGTTGATGGAGGCCTCAATTGCTTTCTGTTTTAGAAACAAAAGAACCAGATCAAACACATTAAAAATAAACCAAAACCAAAAACAAAAAAATAAAACTGGTGACCAAAGGTTCTTTTGTTTAATGTTTGGTAATTTAAGTATGTGGAGCATTTATATGGAAAGGCAACTTATTTTTAGACATGACATTTGAGTAGAGATGGTTCTAAGGCCACATGATAAGGGTGGTAAGCAAAGCACTGGGAAATTATGAGGAATTCACATGAAATATTCCTATGCCACTCATGGCTGGGGCATTTCACAAATATCCATTTGTTTAGTGTTTAGTTTACAAAAAGAAAACTGTAATTCAGAATAGTTAACCAAAGGATTTGAGATACTGTGGTTTCCCTAAGCAGTCTGGATTCTGAGTTCCTGCTGCAAGCTAAGCTAAGCATCTCTGAAAAGCCTGAAGAAATGTATGTGAATTCCTGGACTAACTGGAACCCTGAGTAGCTGGGGCAGCATGACCGAAAGCTATGAGTGCCGGGTTGATTGTGAGGAGGTAGCCCTGGGATGTGGAGCTATAGTCAGACCATTATTGAAGTAATCTAGACAAGAAGATAATTGAGGAACCAGACTGGATGGTTGCCATGGTGATGATGGAGCAAGCCTGATGGAGTGACCTTAAAGCTCTCTAGGTCACAGACTCTTAACAATCTGTTAAGTGATTCCGCCCTTAGAAATGTGTGTAGAACAAGAAATCACAGGGAAAACTCATCACCCTCCACCTTTTATTCACTTGATACTGTATTCAGTTTGCTTTTAAAAATCTTTCTGAGTGCTTACTTTTTTTTAAAGGAATGTATACAATTTTGCCCTGTGCTCCCTGTGTGATCCAGGAGTATTCATATTTTAAAGTATCTCGTTTTTAGATACCTGCTCTTAGTAACTTTCACAAAATAAAATCTTAGTAGATTCTTGTCGCCCCCTGACCTTTATAACCCAACTGTTGCAACACATAAATTAACGATGGCAATGAAATTGTTTACATCTTTCTTCCTTTGTTGCTTACGAACAAAGAACGGCCTGGGACTTTGTGGCTAATTAATGGTGTCTGTAGGAAGCACTTCACTCTGTGTTTCCCGTGAATACTCGTTATTCGACTAGCTATATCTTCAATGGAAAAGTTATTTGCCAGAAGAGAGACAATAGCCATATTTTTTCAAAATGCATCTTCGCAGCTGCTTCTGGGACACACTTTTTTCCCTGTCTCCTGGGCAAGAAAACCCGCAGAGTAATTAGCATCTAGTGGTATGGGAGTTCAGAAGATGTAGAGTGACTGGTTATTGTTTTGTTTATCATTTGGTGAAAGAGTAATAATTGGGTCCCTCTTGGCTATGGGGGAGTCACCATACCCAAAACCTCTGAGGGGATTGTTCTAGTAAAACTCCTATGAGGAATTGCTCTAGTAAAACTCAAATGCTATGGAGGATTTTGCTTTACACACACACACACACACACACACACACACACACACACACACACACCTTAACACTTTAGTAAACTAAACTCTAAAGTCTCATTTCTGTTCCTCATGTCATAAAACCATTGGAGTTTCAAAATACTTTTTTGTATTTTAATGTACCCAGAATGAACAGTTGAAATCTCTATAGTGAATATGTAAATTATTTCTGTGTGGTAGTGACTATCCAACCCACTTGGAAGAAGCAGTATTGCATTTCTCTAAATCTTTTTCTTCTCATGGAAATCTCCTTTTAGTTTTACACTCATACATGTTTTGTTTGGATGAATTGTGAGAGGTTTCTTCTTTTAGTATTTAAGGAATGAGTGTATTCTCCATACATAAAATATATACACCCGAGTGGCTTTAGGGTTGGCTCAGTTAAGAACACTTGTTGCTCTTGCAGTTGACCCAGGTTTGATTCCCAGCCTCAGCATGGCAGCTTACCGCTATCTGGAATTCCAGTTCCAAGGGATTTGATGCCCCTTCTGGACCACCCCAGGATGAAAACTTTATATTGCAAGGACAGATCTCTTTTCACACATTCAAATTAATTATTTTTTTAACACTTATTTAGCATGGATATGTATGACATGATATGCATGTAGAAGTCAGGACTCTGTTCTCATCTTCCACAATGTGGGTCCCAACGATTGAATTCAGGTCATCAGTCTCCGTGATAAGACATTTTAGCCACTGAGCAGTGTTGCTGGTCCCAAGCTATATCTCTTTTAGTAAGTCATTTGCAGCTCTCTTTAATGATAGTATATTAAAATGCTGTTGCATGCTTGCCTGTCTTTGCATCAGCATACTCTACTATGTAGTAATCTGGAATAAGAGTATTATTACAGAATGTGACAGGCTTACCACCGGGGACACCATGGGTTTGCCCTTGTGCCCCTTAGGGCCATGGTGAACACAGAACTGTGTGCTTTGTATATTCAACTTCATCCCTTTGGATTTCATGTGCTCAAATGCCCTCTCACTTTCCTGTTGACTAAATGATGTACATTTTAGGATTCTTGCCCCTGTCATTAGGCGTGGCCTTGTAGGCCAGTGCTGTGGTGAGCTTTGAGCAGAGGAGAGCAGTGCTACTCTGCGCTGGAAGAACTCTAGTGAAGGACAAGGCAGGTGCGACACACACACCGTTGTGCCTCCTGTTGTGTCTGTGCTTACTGCCCACTGCCAACATTCTGCGTCTGCACCAGTGTGTTAACCAGAGTCACCAATAAACTCCATGGTGATGATTTCTCCACGTGTCATAGGAGTCATGCTGTTCTGTTTATCATATCGTGGGTGCTAGCGTGACGTACACACTGTGGTTTTTAGCTACTTTGGACTCAGCGTTTCACAGGGAAATCTTCATTTGTGACTGCTTATAGGA
Source organism: Acomys russatus (assembly GCF_903995435.1). NCBI lineage: Eukaryota > Metazoa > Chordata > Mammalia > Rodentia > Muridae > Acomys > Acomys russatus. Next base: position 37,980,354 of record NC_067159.1, read on the forward strand.
TTTAAGACTCTGACTCACCACAGGTAGCCTGTTCTCTGGGAACAAAAATGGGGGACAGGAGGCTTTTGTCCTCAGGTTACTTCTGGTAATGTTGAGGTGTCGAGACAAGACTAGTTTATTAAGTTTCAGATGTTTAAGATTGAGTAGCAAGCCCACATTGCTGGGAATCATATTAACCAGGGAATTGTTTGCTAGCTGAACTATTTGAAATACTTTTTAAAGTTATGGGAGATGGCGCCTTGGGAGCATTTTCAAAAGCCACAGGGGTTCAGTGTCGTAACTATGGGTAATAGGTTCAGTTCTGTTCCACATTTTAGGACACTGGCTTATACCCATGACTGTACCTTTCCATATGCACGTTCCTTCTCCCACCTCCCCTGTTGGTATTTCTCCCTATTGCTCACATACCTCTGTGTGTCGTCTTGGGTGTGACCCTGCAGCCATCCCTCTGCATGGCGTCTGCAGTTTCTTCCTCCAATAGCTTCTTTTAGAGACATGAACCAAATGAAAGTTTTGGTTTCTGAGATATATTGACTATGATTTTTTTTTGAAGCTGCTCTCAGATTTGAACAAAGTGACATTTTGTTTTCATTTCCTCATATTGTTTATAGTACCACAGAGATGTCTAAATTGTGGGGGAAGAAAGGAGAAAAACAAAAGAATAAATCACTTTGATAGAATATGTATCAGACATAAAGGCACTGTGGTAGATTCATGGGTTTTGTTGTGAATCCTTCCACTTAATTAAATTTTTTTAATATTTTCTAAGCACTGATGACTTACTGATTCCTCAGAAAGCCTGAGAGTCATTATAATTTCAACAGTCTCCTTTCTTTTTGATGTTTTTTTTTTTAGTGTAAAATATACCTGCATATTGCTGGGGATATAAACAGTTACAGTTTTACCAAGAAACTTACTACTTTGCAACTTCAAGGATTAAAAAGAAAAAGAATATTTGACTTTAAATTGTAGTTGACAAGTTCATTTGAAGGATGAACAGAATAAAGGAAAACAGTTTAGGAATCTTATCATCAGATTTATCCATTAAAATACCATCCGAATACATTTAAGCATTAGGTTTAAATCTGTGAATGCATAAAAATGATGGTTTGAGTTGAGGGACAGACAAAGGCCTCCTGCCTGCTCTGTATTTCTCATAGAAGTGAGTGGTCCTTAGAAATAGCTGAGATACAGTGGATGAGAAAAGGTTTGGTCAGCAAGGGAAGCAGTGTAGGGAATATGCCTATGGTGGTGTCCTCAGGGCCTGTGTTTTCCTGCAAGTTGCCTTAGAGCCCCCTGGGAGAGCAGGGTTAGCCTGGAGGGAATTCAGTTCACCTGGGTTTTTAGCTCTGTACTCAACTCTTTGGAGGGTGATGATGAGGCAAAATTTTCAATACTTTCTTCTCTGTGATGCATAAATGCGAAGTGTCCTCTGATAGTTTTATTTATGAGTATTTTTTTTCCTACACACGAAAGTGGTAACTAGGTGGCACCCTTAAATCTTCTTAGAATTGGCATTGTCATTTGGGGACAGTTTTTCAGGACCCTTTCAAACAGAAGAAATTTACTCATTAAAAGATGTGTTATTTGTAGGCGTGTTAATCTCAGAGTATTTGGCCAATAGGTAAGCATTATGTCACAGAGACTGTATGGTGTTAAGTGATGAGCATGAACATCCCGCGTGGGAGTAGATTTTCATATCATGTTACATTCTTGTAACATTATATTTGCCTATTTTTATTTCAAAGATCTCTATGTTCATATTTAGTACATGTTTTAAAATTAAAATTCACTATTTGTATCTCCAGTCTACTTTGCTTATATTTCATGTTTTGGGCTGTTGCATTGAGGATACCTGCACGGTAAAGCATACAGTGGGTTAAATCAGGTTTTGAAATCCCAGGTAGACTTCATTTCTAAGGCATAATTACCATGTTCAAAGGGATTTACTCCTTTGGGAAGTAAATTTGCCTCATCTTAAAGAATATTTATTTGTTTATTTCATGACTTTAATCTTCTCATACTTGCCTAATGAAAAAAAAAAAAAAAAAAAAAAAGGAAAAGCCTGAAGCTAAAATGAAAAAAAAATTACATTTATTTTCTGTGTGTGTGTGTGTGTGTGCGCGCGCGCGCGCCTGCCTGCCACATAGCACATATGAAGGTCAGTGGACAACTTGGACTTCTGTCCTTCCACTATGCTGGTAGAAGATAAATTCTGGGGATTGTACTCAGGCTCTTTGGCTTGGTGGCAAGTGTCTTTACTTCCTGAGCCAGCTTTCAGGCCTTAAAATAAATTAAATTAAAAGGTTCTCTCCCTAAATTTATCTCAGTGCAGATAATATATTTTTTTGCATTACTTTAGGTTTGCTACTCTAGAAATGACTAAGTACCATTTGTTTTAATATCCCATTATTCGTTTAGAGCTGAAATTCAATATAGTTGGGCTATTTCCTGACATAAACAAATATACATATTGAACATTTTAAAACTCAGTGTAGATAGGATTATTAAAAATTCCTCAAATATATATCTTATTTTTCAACAATCTAATTTTACTTTAATCTTTATTAAAACATTTGATATTTAATCAAAATTCTTAATTTAGAAAGCCAATATGATATTTCAAAATCAGCAGATACAATTTTGCTTTCCTCATGTCCATATATGAAATCATTTGTAACCGATTAACCAGCCATATAAAGTCATTGGTCTTGTGCATATGGTGTATATACATTTATTCTTTTAACAGTAAAACATAAGTTCACTGTTATTTTAAAATTTTCAGCAATGCTGTAATCTTTTGAAACTGCTATAGTAAGTCCTTCTCATAAAAGAATCATCTTGAGTCATTATCACATAATTCATTGTCTAAACCATTTGCAATTGTAATGAAATGAACCACTCATAATAATCAACAGTTAAAATTGTTTTGTGATAGAACCTTCCAAAACTGCAAGGAGAGGCAAAATGGACTGTCACTTGTTAGTGTTTCCCAGGTTATTGGGGCATGGTGTTGAGAAAAAAAATGAGGCATTAGTAGTAGATTCACATAGTCATATTTTAATGAAAAATACTTTAAAATTCGAATTATAGAAGTAGCCTGTTGGTAGTGTTCTTGTGCTCATTTTCTGTAATTTTTAAATCTTGAAATGGCACTTCTTTATTTTCTGAATTAAAAAAAAAATAACTCTTGTTTGGCATGCAAAGGCTTAGGTTTCCTTGTAACATTTTTATTTATTTGTTACTGATATACTTTGTTCTCTTCCTCCCCTCCATTTCTCCTTTGTTGGACCCTTCCTACCCTGAAAGAACTGTTGTTCTATTTTAAGGACATCTTTATTAAAGAATTGCTTGTAACACCTTGTAGAGTTGGGTCCAAAATGTACTATGTATAATGTGCAGTTTGTAAGCCAGAGGAAAAAGGAGAATCGCTTATTTCAGTAAATGCTTTGAGCACCATTGTGTCCTTTTATGAACACTTTTGAGATACTGTGTAAAACCTCATTGTGCTGTACTTGCATGCCAACAACCAGGATTACTGAAGGAGGCCTTCAGTTTGGGACAGATGTTTTAAGGCTCAGGACTTGCAGATGGTCCTTAGAAGAGGTGGGTGAAGAGGACCTTGGATAAGGTCAAAATAGTGGCAAGAATGGGACACCAGGACATTGCTAAATTGGAGGATTATTTATAGGTCTGTGGAGAACCTTTTCTTTTACTCTTAAGTAAGACCTGATGTTCAGGCACGTGTGTTTTGATTTGAGAGACATTAGTATCTCCAGCAAACGCCTGACACTTTCATATCAGCCAAGTGGGTAGGGTCAGCATGAGTGTTGTAAGCAGAGGCCCATGAGTTGTGTTCACTAAGTTCTTAGGGTCTGGCGTTCTCCCCCAGTCATGGTTTCTTTATCTTTGCATGTACATACTCCATACACAAATAAGCCGAGAATTATTTAAAGCTCTATGTAAGTTAAGTAAAAACAACACTCAGCTTAAGAAGAGATAACATAGCCTGGAAGTCCCAGGTACCTACCTTCCTTTATACTTCCCCCTTATTCTGAACAGGATCATATTTCATTTGTTGATGGTGGGTGGTGACCAACAGCAGAGCTATTTCTACGTACATTAATTGGCCTTCTGCATTTTCATATAGCCAAACCGAACAAAGCTCACCACCTTATCAACTTAAAGCAACCGTTTAGTCTCGATTCATATAAAAATTAGGTGACTTTATTATGCCCTTTCAACAGGAGACGGGACCTTTCTTTAGATAGGTACATTCTTATTTCCTGCTAACTCCTGCCTCTTCATTTCTTCTTTAGTTTTCCTTTCTAATACTTTCACCAGGGCCTCTAACAAAAACTACAGCATACCACAAGGCAGCTTGTCAGAGTCCCTGTTGGCTCATGCGCACTTCCTACTGCCTGCTTTTCTCCAGCCTCCTCCTCACTGCCTAGCATGGGGGAGGTAAAGCCTAAGTAGCTCATAGATTCGTATAATTGGTTAGTTAGTTAATATGATGCTGCCATCAGAAGCAAGGGAACACAACTCAAAACTGGTTCTCTAGAAGCCTGAGAATATATCCTTAGAGGGGTCAACTGAGGGAACCCCACATTTTTTACTCTGCTACAGAAAACAATCTCAGGACTGGTCAGAGTAGAATGAAGTAATGAGTTCATTAGGTAAGAATTGAAAGGAGTGGCAGTACAAGCTGTTCATTTAAGCAGAAGAAAGAAAAGAGAGGAGAAAAATAGGGAGGGAGGGGGGAGATTGTCTTAGTGGTTGCACATATAGTTCTTTTGTGAAAGTTCTC